>NC_043705.1:45187926-45194261 GCF_006229205.1 Suricata suricatta
AAAAAAAATATTAAAAACAAATAGATTTATTTACAGCTCCAACCCTAATATATCCAATTGCCCAATTCTATCAGGTAGAGTTCCATTTTATAATTTCTAAGACTAGGAAATTTGAATTCATCTTTTACTCTTTTCTCTCCTTCCTACCCTGCCTATTTTCCTTCATGGTAAGCAACTGGAAGCCCACTAGACCGAAATGGGCTGCATCTACTCAGGGATACCCACATAAGCAGGAATCCTGGAACTACGTTGAGTGGGAAGGTTGTGCGTGTGTGTGTTTCTGAGTATACCTGTGTACAGGATCAGTCTATAGTACAGATCAGTAACAGTCTATGAAGATTCTTTACTAAGAGGGGCTGAGTAAGTAGAAGACTGAGAAACTGTAACACTGAGATCATATATATAAGAATATGTTATCAAGATAGAAAGTAAAATTGGCATAAATTTAAAAGTTCAGTGATAGCCAAACTGGTAGGTAGAGAAATAGGTACTTTCATAAAAAAGAGCATTCATGTAATTTGATACAGCTACTTGGGAAAACAACTTCAAAGTGCCTTTGACAAATATAAATACATATACTCTATGACCCAGCCATTTCACTCACTTATATGTAGGCTTACAAAATGTATACCCTCATATGAAGAAAAGGGCTTGCTTAGGAATTTCCTTGCAACACTGTTAATATTTAAGTATTAGAAATAATCTAAATGTCACAACTAGGAAATGGTTCAGTAAACTGTGGTGTATCTATTTCTTTGGAGTACTACGTGGAAGTTCAAGATTGAGGTAGATGTGTCCCAATACAGAATCTTTTTCCAAGACATGGTATTGAGTGAAGAAGAAAGCTATGCTGCAGAATAACACATACAATGTATCATTTCTATAGAAATATACACATAGGTAAACAACATTCAAACACTGCCTCACTTTCAGGGAGATGTGAAGCACACAACTGTGTCACAGAAGATCTACACAGCAAACTGTTAAGGAGGAGTAACTCTGGGGAAACAGCAGAGGGCTGAGGCTGGGATAGTGTCAAGGTGGACTTGATCCTTATCTGCAATTTAATTTTTTAGAATAAGGAAAAGTTATGTTTGTATTAAGTATGTCATTACTAGAGAGATGAATAGAGAGGGAAATGGGGAGGGAGAGCAAGACAGAGAGAGAGAATGAGAGAGAGCAAAGAGGAACTAGGGAATGAAGTAAAGCTAGAAAACCAAATAGCCAGAAATGAGCCAGGGCACATCCGGGTCAAAGAGTAGTTAAGGAGCTGGGTGTGCAGACACAGCCTGTCCACTGCAGAGCTCCTCCAACAAGTGCTCAGCACACTTGGCAGGCCCAGAAGTGTCCTTAAAGGAACCCCGTTGTGCTGGAAGGAATGGCCACTGCAGACAGGGTTGGTGGTGCCAGCTAAGCCGCGGCTGGTTAGTGTCTTGGGATGACATGGTGCAGACCAGGGTTAGAACATAACCATGGCTGGCTAAAAGGAGGTGTAGTCGATGGGCAGGAGGTTCCAGAAGGATCCACAGACAGGGCACACTGAAGTTTGGCCAATGGGTACATGTACAGCAAAGGCAGAAATAGTTCTATAGAGTCAAAGTTAGATGCATATTTCAGGGATAATTGTCAATGAGTTTTCTTATTTCTGTGGAGGACTGAAATACCTGTTGCTTTTTACCTTAGATAGGTCACACTGTTTTCTTGTCAATCCTGTTGGGAGGTAATGCTCTAATTCCAAAAACATCTCAAATTTCTCCCCAATTCCTGCTTCTCACCTATTTTTCTCCTTCCTCTCATGAACCAAAGGAACTCACCTACTGATGTTGCCTCCATGTCGTGAACCATACCACTTTCACACTACTGTTTTCCTTCTCTTCAATTCACATCAGGCTCTTCGTGCACTCCACTCTTGTGGCTTTGCTCCTGCTATGAGCCGGCTCCTGAAAATCTCTCCCCTCTCCATCATCTCACCACCTCCCACCCATATCTCCAACAGTCCACGTCTCTATCAGGAAGCCTTTGCTAGTAACTTCAGCCAAGGAAGGTTGATCCCTTCCCTAAATTATTGTAGTATTTATATAGTATCAGAAAATAACACTAATATAAAATGTACTGTTCTTCATTATTTCATGTGTGCCTGTTTTCATCTCCCCAGTATAAGTACCTAGAAGGAAAAATCATATCTTTGATTTTATAATATATTCTCTGCAGTCAACATGGTGCCTTGTTCACAGTAAGCAATGAATAAGTACTGTGATAGAAAAATGATCCTTTACATATTACATTAATCAGAACTCTTTTGGTTATACATTGAGGAAACTCCAATCAAAACAACTTAGTTTAAAGAGAATTTGGTTCACCTAACTGAAATTGTAGGTGTAAATTGGTTTAAGGCTAAGCTAGAGACACATGCTCAAATAATATTAAAAATCAATCTTTCTATAATGACATAAAAAATCACCTAGGAATAAATTTAACCAAGGTAAAAGACCTGTACACTGAAAACTTAAAGATTTTTGGGCTCACTGATTAGAAGTATGAATACTGTTATAATGTCCGTAGTCCCCAAAGCAATCTACAGATTCAATGCAATCTCTATCAAAATTCCAGAGACATTTTTCACAGAAATAGAACAAATAATCCTAAAATTGGTGGAGAACCACAAGAGACTCCTAATAGCCCAAGAAATCTGGGGAAAGAAGCACAAAGCTGGAGCCACCACATACTCCAATTTCAAATTGTATTACACAGATATCATCATCAAAACAGTAAGATATTGGCATAAAAATAGGCTTAGAGATCAATTGAACAGGGTAGAGAACCCAGAAATAAATGTACACTCATATGAACAATTGGTTTACAACAAGGAGCCGAGAGTATACAATGAGGAAAGCATACTCTCTTCAATAAATGGTGTAAAGAAAAATGGACAACCACAGACAAAACAGAAACCAGACACCTATTTTACATGATACTTAAAAACCAACACAAAATGGACTAAAAATTTGAATGTAAGATCTAATACCATAACACTCCATAAAGAAAACATAGGCAATGAGCTCTTTGATATTGGTCTTGGCAGTGATATTTTAGATTTGACACCACAACCAAAGGCAATGAAAGTGAAAATAATCAAGTCAGATTATGTCAAATTAAAAAGAATCTGCACAGCAAAGGAAACCATCGACAAAATGGAAAGGTAACCTAGTGAACGGGAGAAAATATATGCAAATCATCTATGTGATAAGAGGTTAATATTCAATATATGTTTAAAGAACTCTACAACTCAATAGCCAAAAAAAAAAAATCATATTAAATAAATGGGCAAAGGATGTAAATAGACATTTTTCCAAAGAAGACAGATAGATGGCCAATAGGTACACAAAAAGTGCTCAACATCACTAATCATCAGGGAAATGCAAATCAAAACCACAAAGAGATTATTTCTTCACACCTCTTACAATGGCTATTTTTCAAAAGATAAGAACAACCGTTGGTGAAGATGTGGCGAAAAGTTAACCCTCATGCACTACTGGCAGGAATGTAAATTGGTGCAGCCACTGTGGAAGATAGTGGAAAGATACCTCAAAAAATTAAAAATAGAACTACTATATGACCCAGCAAATTCCTTCTGGGTATTTATCTGAAGAAAATGAAAACACTAACTCAAAATGATATATGCTCTGCGGTGCCTAGCAGCCTCAGTCAGTAGAGCATGCAACTCCTGATCTTAGCATCATGAGTTCAGGCCCCACATTGATGTGGAGCCTACTTTTCAAAAAATTGAATAATTATATCTTAAAAAAATATATGCACCCACATAGGACTACAGCGTTATTTACAATAGAAAGATGGGCAAACAATCTAAGTGTCCAGTGGTAGATGAATTAATAAAAAATATGTGATACACACACACAGAGGAATATTATTTGGACATAAAAAAGGAACTCTTTCCATTTGCCATAACAAGGATGAACCTAGAGTGTTATGCTAAATGAAGTAACTCAGAAAGACAAATATCATGTGATCTCACTTACATGCAGAATCCAAAAAATGATAAAGAAAAAGCCGAGCTCATAGATACACAGAAAAGACTGGTGGTTGCCAGAGGCAGGAGGTGGAGGTAGATCAATGCATAATTGGAGTCAAGACATGCAAAGTTCCAGTCATAAAATAAATAAGTTGTGGTGATGCTGTGTCCACCATGGCAAGTATAGTTAATATTGTACTGTACGTTGGAACCTTCCTAAGAGTAAATCTTGGAAGTTCTAATCATAAGAAAAATAATTCTGCAACTACATATACTGACAATGTTAACTATACTTACTGTGGTGATTATTTTGCAATACAGCTGACCCTTGAACAATCCAGGGATTAGGAGTACCTATCACATACAGTCAAACCTCCATGTATAACTTTTGACCATGACCTTCCCAAAACAACTAATGATAACCTATTCTTGACCAGAAACTTTCCTGACTAATATAAACAGTCATTTAATACATATTTCATAAATTACATCATATACTGTATTCTTACAATTAAAGTGAGCTAGAGAAAAAACATTGAGAAAATCACAAGGAAAAGAAAAAACATTTATAGAACTATACTGCATTTATCCAAAAATCTATGTAAAAGTGGACTGGTACATACAAACTCATGTTGCTCAAAGATCAACTGTTCATATGTTGTATGTCAATTTTACTTAAAAAAAAAAAAAAGAAAAAAGAATCTTTCTCCAACTTTCCATTCTGATTTCTTCTGAGTTGGCTGTCAGTCATTGTTGTTCACTGACAATAAATAACAAAAGCTGCCACCAGAAACTCCAAGCTTACATCTTATCACCCTAGAAATCCCACAGAAAAAAACAGTATTAGGCTGAAATAAATGAAACTGTCATTTGTGTAGGTCAAAAATGGTTGACCAATGGTAATTTCATATGTTTCGACCTAATAGTTCCAGAAAAAAGTCCCCAAGGCCCAAAGTTCACGGACTCCACTTGGATTTTGTGCCTACTATTAATCCAATCACAGTGGCCACTAGAATAGAGGACTCTTTTTGGCCAGGTCTGAGACATACGCCCCCTTGTAAGCCATGTCACAAAAAATGAGGGAACACTGATTCCTCCAAGAAAATTAATGGTGTTTTATCAGAAAAAGAGGAATAAAAACAGAAGACAAAATATCAAATGCCCACAGTGCATATAATAGACCCAAAATGTGTAAATTTACCATGAAGGTAACGAAGACTCACTTCAGGGAAAATCACCAGCACAAGCTTTTTCCAAAACCATATATCTGATCTCATATTTACATTTTTCAATTCTTTTTATTTTTTTCTTACAGATGGGTTTCATTTGCATTCTGACCCAAGCACGGATTCCACATACAGATTTCTCATCTGCACAATGGTACAGTGTCAAGTACAAAACATGCTTCATTTCAGGTACTAAAACAACCCAGCAGAATTCTTTTTCTTTAAAAAGGGCCCTCCAAATTATATAAGCTTTAGGAACAACCAAACCTGATAGTGCAACTCATAAAAATACTCAAATGTGTTTGTAAAACTAGTAAGTATTCCCAGTATAGTGTACTTCCTCCTGCTTTTAGTGGAAATAAACCATTTAGTAGGTAGTTTATTTACTAAGTTCTCAATAACTCAATCCCTTTTGGCACTCACAAGAAATAATCTGATCATTCTCTTCAGATCTCCCCAAGTTCTCAGAACTCAGCAGACCAACACAAATAAGGTCCTTTTTCATTTTTGCCCCACCTTGAACTTTACTCCCTGCCTCACGTATCTCCATTCCTAAGAGCCCAGCCCATAAGAAAGCGGCATCCCTGGGTCTCACTGCAGTTCCATTCTGCAACAACTTGAAGAAACTTAACAGATGCTCACACTCACTCTAACTTCACCATTACTTTTTTTTTCCATAATATTTTATTGTCAAATTGGTTTCCATACAATACCCAGTGCTCTTCCCCACAAGTGCCCTCCACCATCACCACCACCTCTTTTCCCCCCTCCCCCTTCCCCTTCAACCCTCAGTTCATTTTCAGCATTCATTAGTCTCTCAAGTTTTGTGTCCCTCTCTCTCCCCAACTCTCTCTCCCTCCTCCTCTCCCCCTGGTTCTCCATTAGGTCTCTCCTGTTTTCCTGTTAGACCTATGAGTGCAAACATATGGTTTCTGTCCTTCTCTGCCTGGCTTACTTCACTCAGCATGACACCCTCAAGGTCCATCCACTTTCCTACAAATGGCCATATGTCATTCCCTCTCATTGCCATGTAGTACTCCATCGTTAATATATACCACATCTTCTTGATCCATTCGTCA
>NC_043705.1:45194361-45261767 GCF_006229205.1 Suricata suricatta
TAAGGGGAAAAAAAAACCACAAAAAAAACAACAAAAAAAAAAACCCCATCATGTAATTTCTGTCCTTGACGGAATGTATTAAATAAGCAAACACCACCAACAAGCAAAACAAGTACTACAATGTAAAAATTAAAAAAAAAAAAAAAAGAAAACCCTCTCACATGCATAAATGAAAGATTAGGTGATTAACTAGTTGTTACTTAACCTTCTAATTTCTGTATAAGTCTAATTACATGAAATAGAAGTTGGGGTTCTGATTTTTTACTTTGCTTATCCATTTAGAGTGTCAATGTAACTACTGTATTGTAAATGATGGAAAATAATTGCATATGTTTAAAAAATAGTGTTATATTCTAAAAAATAAATAAATAAAGTTACAAAAAAAAAAAAAAGCTGCAAATCAGCTCCTGGCTAGCTCAGTCGGTAGAGCATGAGACTCTTAAAATTGCAAATCAAGGGGCGGCTGGGTGGCTCGGTTAAGTGTCTGACTTCAGCTCAGGTCATGATCATGCGGTTCATGAGTTTACGCCCTGGGATGGGCTTTGTGCTGACAGCTCAGAGCCTGGGGTCTGCTTCAGATTCTGTGTCTGTCTGTCGGTCTCTCTCTCTCTGTCCCTCTCCAACTCAGGCTCTTTCTCTCTGTCTCTCTCAAAAATAAATAAAACATTTAAAACATGTTTAACAAAATTGTAAATCAAAATGAATTCTCTGAAATCACCAAAGAGAGAATATGAATTGGAAAGTGATTCTGATATGGAGTGAATCTATGATATGAGTTGGGTCAAAGCAAGTACACCTACTGAGGACCCGTGACTAGATTTGTGGCCAAACTGGGTCTGGACAACCAGAAAATGCACCCTTGTTACTGGGATTTCCAGCTGCACTCTACCCTTGTACTTGGCAGTCAGACAGCCCCAGGAATGTAAATTCATGCTGTTTAGAATGTGGGGGAAGCTGAGGGAACTAAGCCTGCCTGCTGCTATTCTGACTGTAGCATTTGTCCCTGGGAGAGACAGCGCTGGCACTGATGGTATTTTTCTCCTCTCTCAGGAAAATGGCTTGGGCTGTGTATCAGGGAAGGCCAAGGGGGACCACCACGTGGCAGTTTCTGCTGAAGCCCCCAGCAAGTTTCCAGATCTGTAGTCCTTCGGACATGGCACTGAGTTTGAACCATTTACTTTCCTCTCCCCCCACCTCCTCCAAGAAATACGGCTAGAAACAGGCCAGCACAATTGTGTTGTCTTTTTTCTCTTAATTTGTTGAAATTGTCTCTAGGCAGAAGAAGGAGGGAGTAGAAACCAGATGGTTGTAGTTGGAGTAGAAGCCCTACTACTGAGGAGCTCTGAGACATTCCAATCTGGTGGCAGTCACTATTTCTCTGCAGGGAAACGGATGAAATAACAGAGTGGTGGCAAAAGATTTCCAGAAGGCTGACCACCAGAATCCTATTTGCTCTGTTCTACATTCACACATGTAAAACAAAATCTCCTTTCCATCAACTCTCTGAAGCGCTGCCAACTTCAGGTTAAACCTTGGAGGTGAGGGTGTTAGTTACTTGTTATGAAAGGGGTTTACATCACAGGACTTAAGCGGTCTACGAGTGAGTATTATCCATTCTTCCTTGAGGCCCCCTTAACCTGCCCGAATCTTCCTCCTCCGCTTCCCCATCACTCACCAAATCCTCGCAAATCTCTCTAAATCACTCATGTGATCCTCAACCTTTTCTCACTACACACATGAAGTACAAAGAAAATCGGGATGGAGGAAGGAGGAACCATCGGAGGATTGGCTAGGAGTTAACCCCTTTCATCTTCCTATGTTTAAGGAGACACTGACAGAAGAGCCCCCCACCCTGGTCTCTAAGCCAGCTGCACACCTGCAGGGAGAGTACCACACCAAGGTCAGGGTGGGGGCTAATGCCTTAGGGAAACCGGATTCTCAATCTTTCGTAAAAAACTATGCAAATACAACCAAATCTCCATCCACATGTCCATCTGTTAGGGTCTTTCCTCCCCAAATAGATTTATCTCCTGCAACACTACTTCTTCAGCTCTTCAGCGACAACTGGGGGTTCTATGATTCATCTCCATCCTGACACTAACTACTGAGAGTTAGTATCAGACTCTACTGGTTTAAGGGCTCCATCCCACGGGACCGCCCACACTTCAGAGACCAGTCACAAGTATCGAGTCCCCAGATTTCTCACACTTCTGTCACACCAGACACCAATTCAGGTGTTCCCACAAAACCCTCTCCGATCGAGTAACCTGTCAAAGTGACTCACAGAACCTGGGGCAGGGCTTTACCTGCCAGTTGACTATCAAGATTGCGATGCAGGAAGGGATGCATTGGGCAAGGTATGGGTGGGGACACGGACCTCCCACGCCCTCTCTGACCTTGCCACCTCTCGAGCGCCTCCACATCTTCAACAAACAACCTGGAAGCTCCCCAAATCCTATTGTGGAGTGGCTTTTATGGTGGTTTCATAATGTAAACCTGCTTGGCAAAGTTGTTGGCTATTCGTGATTAAGTCAGTCTCTAGCCCTTCTCTTTAGGGAAGTTGGTGGTGGGGTTGAAAGTTCCAAACCTCTAATTCTTAATCTTTCTGGTGACAAGACTCCTGTCACCCTTGTGACTCAGGGAGCTCCAAGGGTTTTAGGAGCTCTGTGACAGGAACTGGGGACAAAGACCAAAATATCATTATTATACTACTCCATTATGCTTACCTGTCTTGTAAAAAAAAAAAAAAAGTCCTAGAGTCCCACTCCTTAAGGTGTTAGTCTTCCTATTTCTGTCTCTCCCTCTTTGGGTTCTCTCCATAGCCCCTTAAGAGATTGACCAGGAACCTCTGATTTGTTGTGTATGAGGCTTTTCGACACATAATTGGTTCCCCTGTGGTAGACCTCTTTATCTGTCCCCTCAAGCAAATCCTTCCTGGGAACAAGCATTCTCAGATCACGGGAGCAGAACACCAACCCCACCTCTGTTCTTCCCACAAGACTCTGAGGATGTTGTGGTAAATGTGGACATCGGTGGCCCAGGAACTACTCCCACCCTGCTTCTTGCATGCATGCCCTACACCTTCCTGGGCCACCAACACTGGCTCTGGCTTACAGATGTCCCATAAAGGAGAAGTGCTTGTTTTGAAAGCTGGAAGAGCTGTTGGCTCTTACTTGTTAAGTCTCTAATGGGAACCCCTCAGAGCCAGTCTGGACACTCTGAAATGCAACATCAGGAACATCATTGGTTAAAATGGGAGGAGGACCAATTTGGCTGAAGCCCTCTGTGCGTTCTGCCCCTCTGGCTGCCGGTCCCCCTCCCTGCACACGGTACAAAAATAAAAACAAAACAAAAAACACAACTAGAGCAACAATTGACTCAAGGAAACAAAGCTTTCCTTTTAGATCATCAAGAGATCTTCCTTATGAATCAAGAACCTCTCATGCTCCTCAGTTTGGGCTTTAATTGGCCCCCAGATGGTCTCAGACGGTTAGGGCCTTAAATGCACACAGGTTGATTTAAAATCCATGTTTAGGTCCCAGCATGTGGCAATGTGATCCACTCTGATGACACTTTTCGTTTCTAATAATAGCGCAGATGAAGTAATATTGCAACTGACGTTCCCGGGCATTTGATTGGATAAGTGCATAAACTGTGGAGGTAGGGGGGGGTGTTGCTCCATGGACAGATCACATTAGTATTCCCGTCCTATCAATGTGCGGGGCAGCGCACAACGTCAGGCGGACCGATTCCCTGCGTCTGCCAGTCCCGCCACAGATTCATTTGGGATCCTCAAACAGATGAGCCCGTAGAGACGGGGGATCAAGGCGGCCTATTAGAGCCAATTGCCTGCTTCGGGGACTGCCAGCCCTTCCAGGCCTGGCAGCGGGGGAGGGAGGGGAAAGACGACGGAGCGCCGCTGCGGGAAGACACTGAAGCCAGAGCGACACTCATCCCCCCTCCTCACAGCGCAGGCTGTCTGAAAGCTGCTCCCCCATCTGAATGGAAACTCAGAACCGCCGAGCGGCGCGTCCCTTCTCGCCCAGCGTTGCAATCCATGCCGAGGGGCAGGTAGTGCGAGCCCGCGCCAGCGCCCAGCTCCCGGGACAGGGCCGGCAATGCTGCTGAGCTGAACTTGACCGAGCCCCTTCCTCGCTGCCAGTGGAAGCGATGCTGCACGGCACAGCCAGCGCTTCCCAGGCTCTCCTTCAAGCTGAAGGTTACCCGCCCGCGCAGCCAGCCCCAGCCCTGTGAGCTCCGCGCCTCGCTTCCCGGCTCCGGCTGCTTGGCGGCACGCAGGGCAACGACCGGGCCGCCCGCGCCGGGGCGCACTGCACCAGCGGCTTCGGCTTGGTGGATGTGTATGCATGAGTTCTGCACCGAATGGGCGCAAGAAGCGCCCCAGCCGGTCCACCCGCTCCTCGATCTTCCAGATCAGCAAGCCCCCGCTGCAGAGCGGGGAGTGGGAGCGCAGGGGCAGCAGCTCCGAGAGCGCCCACAAAACCCAACGAGCCCTGGACGACTGCAAGATGGTAGGTGAAAACTGCGCCTTTTTTTTTTTTTCTTGTTTGGGGGTGGGGAAGAGGTGGGGGAATCTTGTATGTTAATCGTTTGCTTGACTGCCAGCCACTCCCCTACCCTCACCTCCTCCATGCCGATCACGTGCACATGCACTATTTTTAAATCTGCAGTCCCCAGATTCAGGGTGACACCCGGGTCATAATGCCCCCTCAAAAAAGTGCCACGGCAAGGGTCTTAGGGTCAGCGGCTGGAAGTGATGCCTCTCCCCGCTCAGAGAATGGTGGATGCAGAAGACACGGAGAACCGGCTTACTAACCAGGGAGGGAGGGGATGGGAAGGTGGGGGTGCTGGTTTGTGGGGAGACGGCAGCAAATAAACCCAAACATAGCAGACGGGGCACTGTAGAGGGGACGAAGGTTCCAGCGCTGAGGCTGAGACCGTGGCCGGTCTTCCCTTCAGGCTTCTGAACCACAGTGGTTCAGTGGCCTGGCAGGAGGTGAAGGTTTGCCCACGACAACCTACCTTTGGCCTTTATCCTCTCGCCAGCACCCATCCTTGTCTTAGCTGTAGCAAAGGGGAGCTGCTAGGTAAAAGTTCCTAGCATCAAACTCTAGTGACCTGGGAGTGGCATATGCCCTTGCTCTTCAGAAACGGAGTCTGAATGGGTGGGGGTAAGTAGGTCCCGAAATAGAGCTTCCGGACCAGACTTACTGATGAAAAATAAACACTTGCCTTGGACAAAAAGAAACTTATCATCTTTGTGCCTTGATCTTTAAACAATCTGGAGGCTCCTTAGCTGGAGACTTGTGGAGTTGGCTGAGGGGTCACTGAAAGCCCGGGCTTGTATACACTGAGAGAGAAAACATCCTGATGATGTTTCGTTAAAGAAATTCCATTCTCTTCCAGCTTGTCCAGGAGTTCAATACTCAAGTGGCCCTGTACCGAGAGATGGTCATTTCTATCGGGGATGTCTCTGTCAGCTGCCCCTCACTCCGGGCGGAAATGCACAAGACGAGAACCAAAGGCTGTGAAATGGCCCGCCAGGCACACCAAAAACTTGCTGCCATCTCAGGGTAGGAGACTCTTGGCATTATGTGGTAACTCATATACACGATGCATGAATGATGACAGTAATTTACGGTGGCCAAGACCTCAGAGGTGATCTTTGCAAATGTAGGGTTTTAACCAATCACTCTAAGATCAGAATTCTTTTGAGAGCTAGAGGCAAGCTACATGCCAAATTACAATCTGAGGTCTGTGATTCTTGTATGGACAATATATTGAAGATTTGGGTATTCAGTGATTTTTTCTTTGAAAAAATTAACTTTCAGTATGCTGTCCACATACTGGAACTTGGGGCTTCAGATATTTTTGCAGAATGTTTGGCTATCAAATGAAGTTAAGTCATCTTGCCTCAAGATTATTTGTCATCTGCTGCTAAACATCTACTGCTCAAAAGGCCCGTGCAGTAGAGAGAAAATCTTTGCTAAACCCTAGATTTACTAAACTATTTATACCATGAGATAAATTCCTATGATGCCATTTAAAATAAAATCCCTAAAATAAAGTCTTAGATATAAATTACTCTCCTCACTGTAGGGTATGAAAAGCAAGCTTTAACATAAGAAAATTATTTTTTGAAACTGGGGAAATTCACAAATCCACCTAAACCTAGGTTGCTTATATGCCCCTCCTCATTATTTTTATTTTGATCACACTTCTGGATTCCCAAGCCTACTTTAGGTGCTAATACAGTGAGTGCTAGCTTCTCTTCTGAGACCCCATCTACTTCTTCCTGATCTCTTAGTATCAAGAACGAAGTTAGTTATGGATTTTGTCAACAGTTACTATATTCAAATAAGAACATAGAACATGGAAACACAGGAATCCTTACACTAATACATTAATTGAAGTGTTTGGTTTTGTCTATATATAGCCTTTATCTATTTACATGTAGGTGTCTTTATCACATTCAAAGTTCAAGTCAGACTAACCTGATAATGTTGCAGACTGGTCACCAGCAGGAATTGTATCTAATTTACTTATTTGAAAGAATCATTCTTTGCCATCTTTAATATCAGTAATATGCAAATGCCCATAATGTGAATAGTGACTATCAGTGGTATATACAGATCAGAAAGCCTTATGTCGCCTTTCTCAATAATTACGTTACATTTAACAAGTGGCATTTTCTAAAATGAAAGAAGATATACTGTCTGATATCCTTGAAGTGAGAGATAAAGTATGTTACAAGTCATCCTTATTTAGTAGAAATATTGAGAAGCCTTATCCTTTTCTGTTTTACCTGTTATGAATATATATTCATGTAAATACTCATGGTCTACTCATGAAGGAGATGGAAGGGAATTCAGTGTTTAAGGAATCTGAAGAAGAAATGCAGGCGTGATAAATGCCAGAGAAGAAGGGAGGAAAAATAATCAGAAACACAAAGGAGAATAGTGGTGGAATAAAAACTGTAAAGAAACCATGATTCAGAAGGGCAAATGGGTTTAGAACAGGAAATCTTACCCTCAGAGCTAGAGTAGCATCTTTGTAAACTTTGTGTCCAGGGATATCCGATGGGATTATATTAGGAACCCTTTAAGTTGAAATTCAAATGAATGACATATGCTAATCAGAGAAGATTGCCTAGAGAAAGATAGGAGTTCAGTTTAGTCTGTTTTACTAAACACATGAAATTCAGGCTCTTCCAAAATTTTAGGAAAGAAGGACTCAAACTACTGATTCAAAGTTGAGTTTTGAGGATATGAGATGGATTTTACATACTCACAAGTTGATAGCCCTTCGCTGCCTACTTTATTCTGATCTGAGGGTTGATGTTGTTGAGAGCAGTTTTTTAAGACTTAGTGAGAACACATGGTGTTCTTAGAGGCTTGAAGAGGTAAGGCCAACTCTGTAGAATGTTCTAGGATACAATTTGAAACATTTTCCTCCTTAAAATAATAAATACAATTTAACCTTTTTTCTAAAACATGACAGCAATATAATTGAAGGAAATTGCTATAGCTTCTCACCATGTGGGTTTCATTAATGAAGATATGATTCCCGTTGGTGGAATTCTGTTCCTTATGTCGGTAGTTATGCGGGCTCTCAAGTCAGGTTGATGTGAAAGCTGCTTCAAATTCGCTTTAAAATTTGAAGCAGGGATAAGAAAAGCAAAGGTTCCTGGGGACTGTAAAGGCAAAGACTGGATTTCTTGAGAGCCCCTCATTTGCCAGGACAATCCAGTTAATTCACAGAATAGTCCTCTGAGAGAGGGATTAATATCTGTATTTTGCCAACGAGTCTCAGAAAGGTTAAGGAACTTGCCCAAAGCTGCGCAACTAAGAAGTGGTATGACTTTGATTCAGCCGCACATTGCATGCTTCTGAAATCATCTTTCCTCTACATATTGCTGCCATTTAAAAAGGCATTATGTAACGTGTGCCGGGGTGGCTCAGACAGTTAAGCATCAGACTTCAGCTCAGGTCATGACCTCAGTTTGTGAGTTCACGCCCCACATCCGGCTCTGTGCTGACAGCTTGGAGCCTGGAGCCTGCTTCAGATTCTGTGTCTCCCTCTCTCTCTGACCCACCCTTGATCATGCTATCTCACTCTCGTGCTCTCTCTCAAAAGTAAATTAAAAAAAAATTAGAAAGATGTTAAGTAAAAAGGAGTGAAATACTAAAACACGCTAACATGTGGATGAACTGCACAAAGATTATGCTAAGTCAAAGACACTGGTCACAAAATGCCATGTATCCTATGATTCTTTTTATATGAAATGCTCAGAAAAAGCACATCTATAAGCATCAGAAAGTAGATCAGTGGTTGCCTAGATCTAGGAGTGGGAACAGGATAGGACTGCAAATGAGCTTGAGGTAACTTTTTGGGATGATCAAAGTGTTCCAAAATTGAACTTGGTGATAACTATACAACTATGTATTTACTAAAAGTCATTAAATTGCACAATTAAAATGAGTGAAGTTTAGACTTTGTAGATAGAGCTCAATAAGTGTTTTCTAAAACACTTATTACCACCACCAGGAATATCATTTGCCTTTCACTGGCATTATTCTTTTCTACATACCTAGTTTTTAGTGAAAACGGTATAAACTTGAGGGATGGGCAAACAAAATCCTGGCTCTCCACACATGTGTCAAAGAGCCTGCAGACAGCTATCACCCAAGCACCAAAGCTTTGCTCTGAGTAGGAACACAGGTGCTTGCAAAGGCAGGACTTGAAGGAGTGAGTGAATTCAGTTACTTCTTTTTTAATGTTTATTTTTGAGACAGAGAGAGAGAGGAAGAGAGGAAGAATGAGCAGGGGAAGGACAGAGAGAGAGAGAGGGAGGCACAGAATCTGAAGCAAGCTCCAGGCTCCAAGCTGTCAGTACAGAGTCCGACGTAAGTCTCGAACCCATGAACCACGAGATCATGAACTGAGCCAAAGTTGGACACATAACTAAATGAGGCACCCAAGTGCCCATTAAAACATTTTCTAATGTTTATTTTTGAGAGAGAGAGCACAAGTTAGGGAGGGGCAGAGAGAGGGGGAGACATAGAATCTGAAGCAGACTCCAGCCTCTGAGCTGTCGGCACAGATCCCTACATGGGGCTCAAACTCTTGTACCATGAGATCACGGCCTGAGCTGAAGTCCAAGGATTAACCGCTTAACCATCTGAACCACCCAGGGTGCCCTGAATTCACTCGCTCCTTAACCAGCACAGACCACTCCTTTCCTGTTTACACTCTGGCTTTGGGGCCAGAGGAGGGAGACCAGTTGGAGGTAGGCAGGGTAAAAAGAGGATAAAGCAAGATAAATGAAGAAGAAGAAGAGAAAAACCAGTGAGGACTTATACCCCCTTCCTCCCTATGAAAACTCAGACTGTCTCCCTAGCTGGCCCTGATTAGGAAGGCCATCTTCACAGACAGAGTCAAAACACTTTCTCAGACTGTTTGGTCAGCAAAAGTTACAGCGTAGCAACCGAGGTCTTCAGGACAGAGCCAGCCACGTGAGTCCTCTGCCTGCACTAAGTTACCAGAGTTACTGGCCCTTTATGGTGCCGATTTTTTCCTTGGTATTAAAGTTAAGAGGGGCGTCAAAGATGACTTGCTAGAGTGGTCTCCAAACTTGTTTTAGCAACAGAATCTTTCTTCAGTCTAAATGTCGTTAAGTCAGATTCATAAGACACGTCAAAAGTGGCATTGCTGTATCCTGCTTGGTGTGTGTGTGTTTGCACGCTCATGTCACACACACACACACACACACACACACACACATACACACGGCACACACATCAGGGGTAGAAGGGCGAGGTCTCCTTGGACTTCCTTCCCAAAATGACTTCTGAAACACTGCTGAAGAATCCGTAGGGCTTCATGGCACGTAATGTACTGATATAGCACAATTTCCTTGTTTTGTATTTGAGGAGATTTAGAGGATTTGAGCGACTTTAGAGGCAGACTGGTTGAGTATGTGTGAAGCATTAGCATTTAGGCAGACCTGGGCAGAGTACCATCTCCCGTGACCTTGATGGCATGACTTCACTGTCTGAATCTCAATTCCCTCTCCCCCAAACCAGCTGATGCTCACTGTGCAGTAGTTGAGAGGATGTGGGGGGCCAAGTATGTGACTCCCCAGCCTATAGAGGACAGAGTGTCGGTCCAAGGCTGCTCTAAGCAGACTTGTCTACTGTTCCCCAGTCTCAGGCCTGTTCCATCAAGCACACCACACCTCGAGAACAAAGAGAAAAGAGCACAGCACGCAGGCTAGGAACCACCCAGAGGAGCCAACATCCTCCAAGAGACCCTGGGAGATTATGCTGCGGCTGGTGGGCTGGGGGTTGGGATTCCTTTTCCGGCACTGTTTCTACGGGGCCTGTGTCTCACTCCATTTCCTTCACACCACTACCTTCTGTTAGTGGCTGCTGACGGAGTGAAAGTGAGGTTTAAGTAGGAATATGTGTGAGGCAGTACTGTGTGATGGGAAAGAGCTTTGACTCTAAATCAGATTAAACTGGGATAAAATCCTAGCTTTAGTGCATACTAGGAATGGGTGCTTATAGATATGCAAATTGCTTCTTAGGGCGGCAAATGTCAGGCTGGCACACTGGTTCAAGTACACAGACTTTGGAGCCCCGCTGCCTGTGTTCCAATCTCAGCCCTGCCTTTTACAGATAGTGTAACTACCTGATGAAGGTAGATATAACTAAATATCCCTCTCTACCTCAGTTTGCTCATCAGCAAAATGGATTTATAACTAATAGGACTGAATCAGATGGTGCTCTAAGGACTAAGTGAACATATATCGAGCACTCTCAAGCCTGAGTATCACTACCTTGTAGTAATACTATTATTAAACTCAAATTAGTGTTAGTCTAATTATTAGTAAGGCATTCAGAATTCAGGTTATGATACACTCGTGAAGAACAAATTTATCAAATATTTTCAAATAATTACTTTGGCTGAAATACATTTTGTTTCCCTTAGTTCCTTCTATTTTGGTTGGGGGAATTTTCTAGGTTGAGGCTTCCCAGAATGCTATCAAAAGTCTTCTTCTTTAAAACCTGGACAACAATATGGATATGTGAAGGTTTAAAAGTACTTAAGTTTAGAAATATTTTCTTTGTATGGGGGCACGTGGGTGGCTCAGTCAGTTGAGCATCTGACTTCAGCTCAGGTTATGATCTCACGGTTCGAGCCCCATGTCAGGCTCTGTGCTGACAGCTCCAAGCCTGGAGCCTGTTTTGGATTCTGTCTACTTCTCTCTCTGCTACTCCCCTGTTTGTTCTCTCTCTCTCTCTCTCTCTCAAAAATAAACATTAAAAATTTTTTAAATATTTTCTTTGTATGAATCAAACTGTTTTCCTTATTAATGATGTAGTATTTACAAAATCTTTTGGCCTAGCTCTGGTAAGGGCTGTGAGACATTGGACAAGTTTGTTAAATTCTCTCTACACCTCGATGGGAGGGCTGCATTGAATGACTTCTGAATCTTCTAGTTTCATCATTACGTTGTTAATTTCCTCATTCTGTGTTAATTCACATAGAATCACAGATTTTAGTTACAGAACTAAGCTATAAAAAAAAAGCATCATGAATGAAATCTGATGATTGAATTCCAAAGATAATTTATTGAGATGTGAACATATTATGATCACAAGAAGAATCTTAATTTCCTAAATTTGCTTCTGGGAACAATATAATCAACTTTGTAGAGATTCATGCCTACAGATTTCAGATTTTTCCCTCCAGCTATTAGTTTCCTGACCAACCTGCTCCATTTTCCCCAGTCCCTCTTCAAGCTTGTTCTTGTCTGTTTTCTGTTCCATTTGCTAGGAAGCTGAGAGAGTGGGGAGAGAGAATACAGATTCACAGCTCAGTCAGTAACGCTTCGCTCCCACACGGGGGCTGAGACAGCAGCGAGTACATGGGGCGGGAGACTATGGAAATGCACGGAGGCAGCCCTCACAGCTTTCTAATCCACATGATGGAGGAGGTCTTATTAGTCCAAGAGGCCTGGTTGGCAGACAGGCCAATCCACCCACTCTGTCCTGTATGCTCTCTGACTTGTGTTTTTGCTTTCAAAATTTTAACCCTCATTGAACAAATCATGCAAGGAGGTTATATGTGCTCCAAAAGAATATGCCATCCATCACAGGAAAGGATGGAAAAACAATTCTGAATTAGTTTCTGCTAAGGCCGCAGTAACAACATAGCACATGCTGGGGAGATTAAACATCAGATTTGGAGGCTAGATATCCAAGATCAAGGTAGAGAGAGGATCGGTTCCTTCTGAGGATTGGGAAGAAAAATCTGTTCCTCTCTTCTCATTTCTGGTGGTTTGGGGGCAATCCTGGCTGTTCCTTAGCATGTTCAATCATCTGTCTTCATCTTCAGGGTCCTTCTCCCTGTGTGTCTGTGTCCAAATTTTGTCTTTTTATAAGGAAACGAGTCGCACTGGATTAGAGGCCTACCCTACTCCAATACGGCATCATGCTAACATTACTAATTATATCTGCAATGATAGATTTCCAAGTAAGATCTCACTCAGAAGTACTGAGAGTTAGGATTTCAGCGTAAGAACTTGGGGCTGAGGAGACATAATTTAACCTAGCAAATTCCCTTGAACCATCTGTGGGAATTCTGTTCACACTTGGGACGTTGGGCCCGGTGGGAATGGAGTTAGAGTTTTGCCCCAGCACCTTCTCTCAACACTTACACAAAGACTTCCCAGCGCCCAGTGCTTTAACCATCAGGCCTTAGCTTATATTAGGGGTGGGGTTTGTGACCATGGACAAGAATGCTTTCTGTATGAAATGGATGTGATCACAGAGGTACTGAATCCCCAGTGTGGTTAGCACTTGGCTCTGACTAATTTAACTACTAGTGTATAAACATGGAACAAAAAAATCCAACTGCAGGAGAGAACACTTGGGTGGAGAGAGAAGAGGCACGGGACAGTCCACATACAAGGTGTTCACCCTCTCTGGGCTTCGTGGTTAGAGCTGACCAGGCTCTGGTCCCTCAGTGGTACTAACATTCTTGCTTAAGGACCCGATGCCTTCTCTGGAAACAACTGACCTGTAATGACTCACATCAACTTAAAGAACCATGCCATTATCAGTAACAAAATGACAGGTGATATGGAATCCAGACAAAGGCTCTCCCATTACCGCTGAAGTTAGCCATTTTATGCTTTGAACAGACAGCAGCCTGACCTTCACCCTGTTAGAGCCTTCTTAACAGATGTGCCAATTAGAGAAAAAATGAAATCTAAAATGAACTTGAGGAAAATTTAATGTCACTTTATTATTTATATGGGGAAGTACAAGACACCAAGGCTGTGTTTCATGCATGCACCCTGGGAGGCAAATCAGTGAGAATACGTCCGTGTTGTTTGTTCATCGACTTTCCTTGGGATTGTAAAATCTAGTCTGACAAAGACTTTGGTAAGAAGTGATCGGTCCGATTAGCTGATGTTTTATGACTTACATATTACTTTGGACTGTTATTTTTTTTCTAACTGTAAAACTAGTATGTTGTTTTTAAACAACAGAGACTTTAAAAGCACACCTAGGACTGATTTCTGAGGCATAGGTGTTCATTATTACAATGGATCAGTGGGCAGAGTGTATTTTAGAACTGCTCCAAGGAATTATGTTTAAATAAAGTTGTCTGATAAAATATTGCCCTAACGTGTGTCTGCTTGGTGGCTATTCAATAGTTAAATAATGATTTTCCATTAAGATCTTTAAAAATCACTCTTGATATTTTTAGCTCTTGAAAGTTTAGTTACGACTCATCTAAAAAGCTATCTCCATAAAACACAGCTCAAGAGCAGTAACTATATTCATTTATTTCCTCTGCTCTACAAGACAGGACTTTAAAAGGAAAAACCACACGAAAAACATTTAATTGCTTGTCTTTATACATATATGCACATATGTATATTGCTTGTCTATATATATACATATTTATGTATAAACAAATACTAAAATTTGTGAAGTAGACTCTTGTTAGCATAGAGTGTCTGAGCCTTTAAACTGAAGAGCTGGTTTAGCAAATAAATGTTCCTCAACCAGGTTAACAAATATCAACGTAACATTTACAAGCTGTCAGTCAACTTCTAGTCTACCCTGATTTAAAGGAGTTTGAGCAAAAGGGTGGAACACATACTAACCCACAAGTCAAGCCCCTAGTGTATTCTTTAGTCACCAATTAAGTCAGTTAATAGTAAGTCCCCCTCACCCTTATTCTGTTAGTTAGCAAACTCTGCTATGTTTCATCTTTTTCAGTACCTACTGTTTCTCTCTCTTTCCTTCCCATTTCTGAGGTCGCCCTCTTAGTTCACAGTTGGTATGCCCAGGCCATCAACCACCACAGTTTCTCACCTCTTCTTTGCAATGTATCCACTGGTTCTAGGCTAATCCTCCTCTAACTTCCTTCTCATCTTGCCACTTCTGTGCTTTAAAACTTCAAGTCAATCCCCATTTCCTAAAGCAGTGTTTCTTCTGGGTTGCCAGTCTCAGAATCACCTGGTTCGCCCTCAGATATAAAGAGCCAAAATCCCTGGGGAGCGAGAGGTGGAAATTCAAATTTTTAACAAGCACCACTCCATCCCCCAGGAGATTCGTGAAATGCTAAATATGAGATCTGTTGGCCTGAAGCAGTGATTCTCAACTTGGCCTGCACACTGAAATCACCTGGGAAGCTTTAAAAAAATTTCTGGTGCTTGATTTTCATCCCTAGAGTTTTCGATTTAACCTACCTGGGATGCAGCCTGGGCATTCGGATATTTTTTAAAGTTCCCCCAAGTGAGCATCTGTATTGAAATGGCTTTAATTGGCTATATTTAACAAAAAAATCCAAAGAAGTAGTTATTTAAAGATACCAGGGTTTATTCACACACAAAAAAGGAGCCCTAGAATGGGAATTTAGAACTGGGCGGTGGCTCCATGGAGGCATTGTTCTGTTGCCCATTCTTTGCGTATCGCTTCCGCCCTCAACCTGACATGATGATGCCAGATTATGACAGGAGCTCCAGCCACCAGTCCAGACTAGAGGATGAATGGGCAAAAGGCCATGCTTCCCAGCTGGGTCGGCTCTTTTTAAGTAAACTCAAATAAAACTTCTAGAACGGCATGGGGCAGTCACACCCAGCTACAGCGTAGACTAGGAAGTGTATTCTTCTGACGGACACCTTAACCTGAAGGGAAAGGGAGAGAATGGACACTGGCCAACAACCAACAATCTCAGTCACAGCACCCAACCTATACTCCTGGTTGGAATTCTTATTTTACCGTCTGACTACTTAATCAAACTGATCAATTTCTTATTATTTAAAAGGTGTATAAAGGATGGTCCTGTCCTATTAGTCAACATCCATGGGTTCTCTCTATAAAAGCCTACCCTTTAGTCATTAAAAGAAATCATTTAGCCTCCTAAATGTCAAGGTCATACATGCAATCTCATTATAGCCTACCATGCTCCTCATACAGATATCCACAACAGACTGAAGAGTCCCAATGGGATTAACAAGATTTTGCCAATTTTAAATGGACCTATGGAAAAGATCAGAGGTGCAGGAGCCTCTTGGGAGAGCAGGAAGTTATGCAAGGTATGTTTGAGTATAGTTTCCACAAGACAGGAAGAAATGAGACACAGTCTACAAGGAGTACAGGTAGTGGCACTCAAGAAATCAATTAGAGGGGCGCCTGGGTGGCTCAGTCGGTTAAGCGTCAGGCTTCGGCTCAGGTCATGATCTCACAGTTCGTGGGTTCAAGCCCCACATCAGGCTCTGCGCTGACAGCTAGCTCAGAGCCTGGAGTCTGCTTCAGATTCTATATCTCCCTCTCTCTCTGACCCTCCCCTGTTGTGCAGACTGTCTCTCTCTGTCTCTCAGAAACAAACATTAAAAAACATTGAAAAAAAAAGTCAATTAGAGGGGTGCCTGGGTGGCTCAGTTGAGTAAGCATACAACTTTGGCTCGGGTCATGATCTCATGGTTCCTGAGTTCGAGCCCTGCATCTGGCTCTGTGCTGATAGTGCAGAGCCTGCTTGAGATTCTCTTGTTCTCCCACTCTCTATCTGCCCCTGCCCTACTCGTTCTCTCACTCTTTCAAAATAAATAATAAACTTATAAATAAATAAATAAATAAATTTAAAAAGAAATCATTTAGGAAACGTCTACCTGAGATTGACTGAGGCTCTTGTTGAAACAATGTTAATTAAACCTTCTTCAATAAATCAAAGAAAGAATTTCATCAAGGAGTTATGTGATGAGCTAATAAGAATAAAAAGTAGCATTTTCTGGGTATAAGAAGAAGCTGTAAGATGACCTATGATCAAGATAATAATAAAGTCATTAAGAAATTTTAAACTTGAAATTTATCTCATTTACACTATATTATATACAGCAGTTTGGTCATAAAATGCATTTAACCCATAGGTTCCTAAATTATAAACCTATGCAACATATGATGGCATATTCTTTGGGGAAATATATTCATTTGTAACTCTGGAAGTATCCTCCCTTTCTGGACTATTTATAGAGCATCCACCATATGCCACATGCTTTTCTAGGGGCTGGAGATAGAGCAGTTCTGAACAAAATAAAGAAGACTCCTGCATTCATGGTAAGGATGATCAAGAAATGCTATGGTTCTGAATGTTTGTGTCTCTGCACAACTCCTATGTTGAAATCCCAATGCCCAAAGTTATGGTATCAGTAGGTAGGGCCTTTAAGTGGAGTTTAAGTTTTGAGGTTAAAGTCTTCATGAATGGGATCAGTACCCTTATAAAAGGGGCTCCAAAAAGATCCCTAGACCCTTCTTCCATGTGAGGACACAGCAATAAAGCAACTAGGAACCAGGAAGAGGGTCCTCACCAAACATGACCATGCTGGCACATTCATCTTAGATTGCCCAGCCTGCAGACCAATGAGCAATACATTTCTGTTGTTGTAAGCCATCCAGGTCATGGTGTTTTGTTATAGCAGCCTGAATGTACTGAGAAAAACAAAACAGGCAAAAGAGTGTATGATTCAGAGAGTGATCAATGTAGTGAAGAAAGTAGAATGATACAATTAAAGAATGATGAGATGCAATTTGGGGAGTTATTTTCAGATAGGGTTTTAATAAAGGCCCCTCTGGAGGAGGACATTCTAACCTGTTATCTGATCTCAAGAACGGGCCAGTCATGTGATGATCTGTGAGAAAAGCACTTCAGCTGAAGGGAAGAACAAGTATAAAGGTCCAAAGACAAAGTGACCTTGTCATGTCTGAGGGGAAAAAACAGAAAACTAGGTTTTCAGTTTGGAATTGTCTTCAGCTGCAAGTAACATAGGCCAGATTTTAGGGACTTAAACAGAGAAGAGTTTATTTTCTTTCATAATTAAAACCATAGGGGTAGGGGCTTGGAAGCATTGGTTCATGATTCAAAGATACCACGTATGAGATAGGAGATTTCTGGAATACTTCAGGCCTTTTCCTCAAGGCTCCAAGAATGCTGCTTAGCCCTAGAAATATCTCCTGACCACAGGTTTCATGATCTCATTTGTGTACATCTCTCACCATACTAACTATCCAGCAAGGACAAAAGTTTCCCAATCTATAAGCCAAAAGATGCTTCCTGAGGCCCAGGATAGGATATTGAGCAAGACTGGGAATGGGGAGGGAGCTTGGACGTGAGACATGAGATGTGAGCCAGAGGAGCTACAATGGAGAGACAAAAGTAAGAAGGGATCCCTCAACATCTCCCCACTCCTTTCTGCCCATTTTTCTCCTCGGGGTGTTCGTCGAACACTGAACACCTACTTGTCCAGACACTGTGCTAGGTTCTGGAAATGTCAAAATAAATAAAACACAGCCTCTGCCCTTGTGGGACTCATGGGCTAGCATCTGTGGAGAGAGAGACATGTAAACAAATCATTGCACAACAGGGTCATCAATGCTGTGATAGAAATATGCATTGGTACAGGGGAGTCAGGCAGCTATTAGCTATGCTCGAGTGGGAGAAGCCAGGAAGAGAGACTTCATAAGGAGATGGCAGCACTTAGACTGAACTTTGAAGAACAAGTAATGAGTAAACGAGTAAAGGCTTCTGTTTTGAACCCAGGGACAGAAGAAATAACAATGTAAATATGCTGACAACCAACCCAATGCACCATACCCTTCATATGTGTATCACTTCATGAGTACATGAGTTCATCTGAAATAGTATTTCCTTAGAACCCAGTGAGACCTTTTTTTAATGTTTTTTTACTTTTCAGAGAGAGGGCATGAGCTGGGGAGA
The DNA here is from genome assembly GCF_006229205.1 of Suricata suricatta. NCBI lineage: Eukaryota > Metazoa > Chordata > Mammalia > Carnivora > Herpestidae > Suricata > Suricata suricatta. The sequence continues at coordinate 45,212,680 of NC_043705.1, forward strand.
AGCAGAGAGAGGGGGACAAAGGATCTGAAGCTGACAGCAATGAGCTTGATGTGGGGCTTGAACTCACAAACCACAAGATCATAAACTGAGCTACCCAGGCACCCCCAGTGACATGTTTTAAAGCCTGATATTTTGGCTAAGAAATCCATTTACCTAAAAGTCGTAGAGATTAAACCACAGGGGCCTAATAATAGAGCCAATATGTAGGAAGATGGGAGCTGGTATTACTTCAGCAGTTTGGTCCCGCCCCGACTACAGTCTTTGGGATTCTTTGCAGTTTTCCTTTATGCTTCCATGATGGTGGTCCCATCCAGGGCCACTGAGGATTCAGAAACCTCTCCTGAATCTAGATAAGGTATACCTGGAGGCTTTCCGGAGCACCCAGAATACCAGATTTTTAAAAAATATTTATTTATGAGAGAGAGAAGAAGGAAGGAGAAGGAAGGAGGAGAAGAGAGGGAGTCAGGGAGGAGTAGAGAGAGAGGGAGACAGAGAAACTGAACCAGGTTCCAGGCTCCCAGCTGTCAGCACAGAGCTGTACGCGAAGCTCGAACTCACAAACTCTGAGATCATGACCTGAGCTGAAGTCTGATGCTTAACTGACTGAGCCACCCAGGGGTCCGAAGAATACCAAATAATTTTAAATTTTTATTTTGTAGTAAATTTAGGTTGAGAAAGTTGAGACATTTAGTTAATTGGTGGTGTTGGAGTCTCAACACCGGGTTCTCAGGTAGCAGAGTCTTTATTCTTGAGGCTATTATCAGGCTGTTCCCCAGACAGCTCCCTTCCCTTTCACTGCCACCAAATATTATTTCCACTCAAAGTCTCCCTCCTCCCCTGGACACACTTCAGGACAAGGACCACTTCAGCTAGCACACAGATGATTTGAAGGCTTTTAAGGTTTCCTCAGCTAGTTAGAAGAGGAAAACAAGCAAAAAAGAAAAACTAAGCTGCCAACGGAATGTGAATGGGTCTGGGCTCTGCATTCTGGAGGCCTCAGCACTTCTCTCTGAGCCCTGACTCTTGCAGACTTTCTTCCTCTATGCTCCGTCTCCTCAGACTGCTTCATCCTTAGACACCTTTGTCCTGTCTGTTTGCCCCCACAAGTCCTCAAAATGAGCACGTGGACTCAGGCTTTTTTCAGGTTTGGGTAGGAGGACTTGTGGGTTTCAAGAATCAACCTGCTTCTTTCCAGCAGAGGACATTTGGGTAAGAGTGGGACACCCCATTGCCACAGTGACATTGGCCACACAGCCCCGTTCCAAGACATCAGTGTGTACAAGGGGTTAAAGAGAAATGGAAGTGAGGAAAGGCACCAAGTGTGCCAGGGCTCAAAGGAGAGCAAACTTCCCACTGTGGTGATGGGCACATGCAAGAAAGCAACACTGAAGCTGGATAAAAAGATGGGAAAGGGCGGCCTGGGTGTCTCAGTCAGTCAAGTGTCTGACCAGCTCAGGTCATGATCTTGCAGTTTTGCAGTTTGAGTCCCGCAGCTGTGCTGACAGCTCAGAGCCTGGAGCCTGCTTTGGATTCTATATCTCCTTCTCTCTCTGCCCCTCCCCTGCTCATCCTCTCCCCTCCCCTGCCCCCGCATACTAAAATAATAAACATTAAAAAAAAAAAAAAAAGGAAGGAGAGAACTCGAACAAGAATGGGAAGAGATTATCAGACCAATCTCAAAACACCCCTTAAAATACCCAAATCCCTTATCAGTGAATTCACAAGAGCTCCTGTCCCCCTACCAAAGGGCATTTAAAATCACCACAGTCATTATCCACCTTGCTCCCCCTTGTCAGAATTCCAGTTTTTAGCCAGAATGATGGGTTGTCAGAGCTTTAGACTCTGAGTCTTGGACTCTTCTATTCTCTTAGTAGGTCTAATTTTGAAGCACTTCAATTAGACTTGGCATTCCCATTCCCATTCTTGCCATTTATTCACTGAGCTGAGGAGTTAGGTGATGCTGATTTTTTTTCCTTTTGTGGATATTCATGATCCATAAACAGGTCATTTCTGATTTTTCATCTTTCACTATCATTTCCATCATTCTGTCACTATGGAAATTCTTATTTATCTTAGAATTAAAGAATAAACCACTTCCCCTCACCTACACCAAAATATTTCTGATATTTGTTTCTGATATGTAAATTTATTAGGTAGAAATAGAGTTCTTCAAATTGTTGCTGGTGCATAGTAAGAACTTTCTGTTTCTTGAATTATACCCAAAGAACGCTTTGGGTTTTGTGTCATTGTTTTTGTTCAAATGAATAGTTTTCAGTTATTCTACTCCTGCCTGTCCTTTCTCTAGTCCAAAAGCAGCAGGCAGGGTAAGAAATGAGCAATGGGAAGGCTAGTCAAGGATAAATCTTAATTTTAAGCCTACTATTCTTACTAGCACTTGATTAACACTCATAAAAATCTATTCATTTTGATTTCATAATAATTCTTATCTAAAAATATTGGCTGGTATACAAATGAGGAGCCTATGAGGACCATTACAGAATTTTCACCCCCAAATGAGCTAGCTAAGACAACTATAAAGGATCAGAACCTTTCTGTGTATATAATGTGGGAATGTGTAGTTTGGATGGGTACCGCTGGCTCCCCCACGGAACACAGAAGCACCCTACTGAGAGGTGAGTGGAATGTATCTTCTACACTAGGTGTGTTAAGGTTCTTCAGGGAAAGAGAACCAACAGAACACATGGTGTGTGTGTGTGCACACACATGCGCATGTATAAAGTAGAGAATTATCTAATACAGTTTTGGATGCTGAAGAATCCTACAATTTCCTGCCTACAAGCTGGAGACTCAAGAAAGAAGGAATTGTAGTTCAGAGTCCAAAGGCCTGAGAACCGAGAGAGTGAATGATTTAAGTCCAGGTCTAAACGTGGGAAGAGACTGATGTCCCAACTCAGTAGCCAGGGATAGAGACTTGAAACTTCCTTAACCTTTTTGTTCTATTCAGGCCCTCGGTGAATTGGGTGATGCCTACCCACATTAGGGAGGGCCATCTGCTTTACTCAGTCTACCAATTCAAACACTAATCTCTTCCAGAAAGACCCACACAGACACACAGAGAAATAATATTTAACCAAATATCTGATCCTATGGCTCAAACAAGTTAAACATAAAATTAACTATCACACTGGGCCAGTGTATCTGTGGGGAGATCACCTGTGGACATCTGGGAAGCCTTCTGTATGTGCAGTGAGGGGAGAGACTTGAGCAAGCCCCTACCGGTTAGCATATGGTCAGGAATCAGGACATCACTGACCCCTCACCAGGAGTGACTGCGTAGGCAACAGAAGGTTCTGAAGGAGATTGCTGGATCTTCCCAACCGGGTGACTCCCATGAACATTTTTCACCATAAGTCATGTTTTCTTACTATCTGAATTTTGAGCTCAAATGGCTGCATCTGTTTTAGTACTGTACCATCACTGAATAATGAGGAAACTGCTCAGATTATTTTAGGCCACACCATGCACCATAATGCAAAATCACTCGGCAAATGTTCTCTCCAAAAAACAAGCCTTATCAACTGTTTTTATATGCAGAGATTCAATCTTTTGTTTTCTGAGGATGAAATATGTTTCAAGTTACCAAGTCTGTTCAAACTCAGAGTGCCTTTAAATTATTCTCTAAATTTCAGCATTAGGTTATTATTACAGGCACCACCGGAGCTCTGACATGACAATGTGAAGTGAGTTCAGGTATCTATTTAGATGTCATCTTTCCAAAAGAAAAGTCATCACGGTTCATTCTGGGACAGTCTTGTTTCACACTTCAGCATTCTCAGGGCATTCCCGAACTTCAGGCAAGGAAATTCTGTGGCCCATGAGGTGGGGAAGATGTAGCAAAGGGTGACAAGGTAGCTGGAAAAAAGCGAGGTAGAAGGAACAAATTCGTTCTCTGGGAACCATGCCGATTCAAGAGTTGGTATTGCCAAGAGATAAAGGAATGAAGTGAAGAGAAAATAAAGGTAACTATGCAGTCATAGGGTTAGTGGTCAGGCTTCACTGACTGTGGGTTCCCATCTGGAAGAATGGGCCAAATGTACCTTATTTGTGACTTAAGAAGATCCAGGAATTCATGTTTATGTATCAAATATCATAATTTAAAAATATTGGCCAATAGAAAGATTCTGCCAACTCCAAGTGGCCCTCAGCCATTAGTCTATCTCTTTTACTTATTACATGCTTCCTGCTCAGAATATTTGCAGGCTGTTGGCTGTAAACAATAATAGAAATTTCTTTGTTGCTTTCAGAATAGCACATTGTTGATGTTAAAATGTGTTAGTACATGTCACCTCATTAAAAAATTAACTAAATATAGAAAAATATTTTAGCCTTGAATCATTAGGTAATTAAGGCCCAAAACACTTAATTGGCATTAGGAACATGTTAAACATATCTGGAATTGAATCTAAGGAGAGAAAATAGAGTATTTGTACATTTGCCCTCAAGTCAAATTGCTTGAAAGACCCTTTCTCCTTTGATGACAATTATTTAAATTATCATACAGCTGACACATTACTTTCTCATATCAAACAGGAGCCATTGATCTTATTATGATCAAGATCAAGACAAATAGCCTGTCAGATGTGTAACAGAGTCTGAGGACCACATGAATGCTGAATAGAGGGCATTTTTTAAAAACTAAATAAAATCCTAAGGGTGGGGGGAGGCAAGGATCAACCTGACATCTTGTTATTTATATGATTTGGCAGTGGATAGTATTTCACTGAAAGACACTATACACCAAGTACTGACAAATGTCCATTCGCCCCAGAGTCATGACCATTTCTAAATAGCTGTTCATCCTATGACTTGTTTTTTTCTGCTTAAAATTGTGGAAACGACATTAAACCTTTACTTTCAATATTCCATGTGTCCCTATTCTAAGATTCAAGACTTAATGTAGCCCAATGGACTATCCATTCTCCTCTTGATCTTCCCCCGGCTTACCCATACTCCTTCCCCCAAACACCCACAGATCTTCCTCAGCCCACAATGGGGTTACATGCTGATAAACCCACCTTAGGATGAAAATATTCTAGGTGGAAAATGTATTAAAACACCTGATCTACTGATCATAGTTTAGCCTGGCCTACCTTAAAGGTGCTCAGAACATCTTGTTATCAGCCTACAGTTGGGCAAAATCATCTAACATGAAGTTTGTTTTATAATAAAGTGTTGAAGAGCCCATGTCATTTAATGACTACTGTACTGACAGTGAGAAACCGAGGGATTGCCAGTGTATGGGCTGTTTACCTTCGAGCTCGTGTGGCTGATTGGGAGGGTTGGCTCGCTGTTGGTGTGACCATCACAAGAGAGGATTCTACACATTGTTAGTCTGGGAAAAGGTCAAAATTCAAAACTGAAAGTACAGTTTGTAGTGAATGTGTCTTGCCCTCTCACCATCGCAAAGTTGAAAACTCCTAGGTCAGACCACGGTAAGTCAGGGACCATCAGTATATAGGTGGACTAAGGTTAAGGTGGAGGGGTGGGGGATGGGCACTAGACAGGCATAGGTGGCACCCTCACATGGACAGAAGTGTGGAGAAGAAACTGAAGCATTTGGAGAGAAACCGGGTCAGATGACTGACCTTTAAGTTCACAAAACTCTAAGATCCTGCGGTTCTGTAGTAACTTAATTTTTTCTTAATAGTTTGTTCTAGTTATAGACACAGCATCTTTATGATTCAACATCAACATTTCAAAGATAAGTGTTATATTGCTGACAGATACCAACTTTCTAGGAGCATAAGGTCAGTAAGGTTACCAATTTCTGAGCTTTCAAAGTGCTTTAAAAAATGTTATTATTGGTTATTATACTCCTCCCCAAAGAGATAGCACACATGAGCCCACTCATCAGTCAGTCATCACAGGCACCACGCTCTTTCACCTCTGCTCCCTCTGCAGAGAATGAGGTGCTGGGAATGAGGTGGGAAAATGGCCTCCTCTCCAACTCTGTGCCATACCCGACCATTTGGGGCTTAAAGAAACTCTGTTACTCAACTCTGATCTATTAATGCTTCTGCTTCACTCCATCTCATCACAGATCCTTTGATATTGGTATTCTCAAACTCAGGTGGTAAGCAGACATCATTGAACCCACCGCAGTCTTCTTCCTCCCTCTTGGGTCTATTTCCTACTCATATCTACTTCCTCGCCCCCAAGGCTACACCACATGCCCCTGAGCCTATCCACAGATGCTAATACTGGTGATGAAGGTAGGGATGGAGCCAGCTAGAACAAAAGAGATAAGGGAAAGTGTTCTCAGTGTGAGCCTAATTTGATAGTATAAAAAGGTCAGGAAAGTAACTGAAACAGCTACTGAGGCTCATATTCCTTCCTAGGTGGTTTCATAAAGACCCGTCACATCTCCTGCCATTGCAGGAATTTTTGGGCCCACACCTTGAGAGCTGAAGTGGGTGCTGTGTACAATCCCTTGACTGCTTTCAGCCGTAAAGGCCCCTGAGAGGTGCACTTACCCTTTACTAACCCACTGTCACTATGGATTTCTAGTACTTTGCCGGGTGCAAAGTGCTTCTACAAATAGGATGTCCATTAACCCTTTCTACCTCTTGGAGCTGTGGATCATTCTATCGACATACAAGCAAACAGAAGAGCTCTGAGAAGCTAAGTGGCATGCCTCCAGCCACACAGCACAGGAGTGACAGAGTTGGAACAGAAAACCAAGTCGCAAGACCTCCAGCTCCTGGCCGTGTCCACGGTCCCATAGGTACCACCCTCCCATCATCTCATCATTTGTCTTGAAGAAATTTCTGGGTAACAGGAGTGGAGATCACACGGATTCCTTGATCTCATGTAAACTGACACACATTCCCTCTATTTATGTTCCCTCATTTCCCTTCAGTGGGTTTTCTGATATATTAGGCTGGAAAACCCGGGTCATTGGAGGGACAGCAGGGAGTCCTCAGGAGCAAATCCACCCCAAGAATGAAGGCATCTTACAGGTGTAATTACTCAGAGTGGTGTTCTGGGGATCACAAGGCCCCTAAACTCTTCCCAGTCCAGGGCCTGGGATAGAATCTGTGGTTTTGCATTGAAAGCTCAATTATTCAATGCTAGAGCTTTGCAGTACAATTAACTTTGCTCCCAGATGCTTCTTCAAATAAATGGAAGACATAGCAAGCAGTCTTTCTAACTGGCAGTCGCTGCCCTGGAGGGGTGGTGGGTAAGCTCCAGTTTGCTCAGCCTCAGGATACAATCAACTCCCAGCTCCACTGTAGCCAGGAAGGGGCCATGGCAGTGATGGACAGTTGTAGTCCTCTTGGTGCCTCTGTGGGACGGTTGCAGCCCGAGGCTGCAGCGGATCAAGCTAGCTCACTGTGGCAATGAGCAACTAAAGGCAATGTTTAGACACCTACCATTCATTTACAGAAATCATCCCAGGGCTCTTGGAGATGCCTAGGGGAGGCTGGCTGCCACCCCCGGCAAGTAGGGGCTAGAAGCTATGAAGAGGTGAGGGCTAATGCTAATGGGCTTTGTAATTGCCCTTAAGCTGTAGCCCCTCTTTGCCCTCCTGCTTTCCGCTGTGCTAGCTCTAAAGCAAACATTCAAAGCCTCTCTAAAACCTGAATCATTAAAAGGATACACACTCCTCTTTCCACTTTCAAGATCAAAGACCCCATGAAAATTAAGAAGTCAATCGAGTATATTACTCTTGAGCTGGGAGCTCAAGAAAGAGTAATTGTAGGATGCTTTGAGTTTTGCCTTTAATTTGCACGAGTGCCAAGAAGATCCCAGGACACCTCTCTGTGTGCTCTTGATTCCAGAAGCCCCATGGCCTAAGCAGTGATCCTAACTCTGCTGTATATTCTAGTACCCAGAGGAGTTTTTTTTAAGATGCTACCAAGACCCCACCCCAGATCATTTAAATCAGAATGTCTGGGGGTGAGGCCTGGACATGGTATTTGTGAAACACTCTACAAGTATTTTTGCAAGCCTGCAGCAGGGTCTGAGAACCACTGAGAGGTTGAGAGGAAGGAGGACTAGACTGATGATCAGAGGACCCTATTTAGAGTTACCACCATGCTTTTAACTGGGTTACTTTGATAAATCCCCTTCACCATTATGGGCTTTAGTTATCACACCTACATTTCCTTGAATGTGCACCAATGTGTGTCTACATTACAGCATGGCTTGTGACAGCAAAAATGGGGGAATGATCTAAGTATCCAATAAAGGATTAAGTAATGGACCCAGGTGCTAAAATACTGTGCCAACATTTAAAAGGACATGTAGTGAAAAAGTGTTTTATAAAACAGTTTTACATAATAACCCCATTTTTTAAACAAAATGAAAATGATATAAGTAGATCTAATTGAAATGATATACACCAAAACCTTTACAAGTGTTTCCTTCTAGATAAATGACTTACATCTTCTATTTTACATATTTGTATCTTCTAAATATTCTGTATTGGATGTTTAGGGGCAAAATCTACACACATATGTCAAGCCTTGAATATCAGTCTTGATTACAAGCAGGAAAATATCAAAAATTATTTATTTATAAAAGAGGTCTAGCTCTTCCTCTTCTTAGGTAGGAAAATGCAAAAACCTGATACTTTGCTTGTCTTCTAAGTTACTTATAAAGAGGTACTAGCCTTGGGGTGCCTGGGTGGCTCAGTTGAGCATCTGAGTTCAGATCAGGCATGATCTCACCATTTGTGAGTTTGAGCCCCACATCGGGCTCTGTGCTGACAGCTCAGAGCCTGGAGCCTGCTTCAGCTTCTGTGTCTTCCTCTCTCTCTCTGCCCCTCCCCTGCATGTACACTCACTCTCTCAAAAAGAAATAATAAAACATTTTAAAAAATTAAAATAAAGGTACTAGACTTGGGGCAACTGGGTGGCTCAGTCAGTTCAGTGTCTGACTCTTGATTTCTGCATAAGTCATGATCCCAGGGCTGTGGGATCAACCCCCATGTCAGGCTCTGTGGTGAGTGTGGGGCCTGCTTAGGATTCTCTCCCTCTGTTCTCTACCCTGCTCATGCTGGTGCTCTCTCTAAAATTACAAAAAAAGAAAGGTACTAGCCTTAAACTTGTTCATCTTCCTTATTTGGAACTAAAGATCCAGAGGGGGGAAAAAATCAGAGAAAACATTTCTCCTACAGTATTTGTTCTGGGCCCTGGTGGGGCTGCCCCCATTTCCTTGGAGAGAATAATTAGAAAGGAAGCAGGAGTAAAAAAGTCAGGAGGCTGGAGAGCCAGGAGAGAAGGCTTTTGATCTGTTTTTCTCTTCTAGAACATTCTGTCATATTTTTTGCCTGGTGTGTTGGTGGGTATGAAGATAAAATGAAATCATCAGTCAAAGGACTGAGCACACCTTTAGAGACACAACAGCTCAACATTCCTGTTCATTCACACATGTGTCTGTGAAGGGAATTACTAATCTACTTACCACATGTGTGACCTCAGAGTGTCCCTAGATCCTTCATGTCTGTTTCTATCCCTAAAAAAATAAGGAAAATAATAGCACCAACCTTCCTGGCTTACTCTGAGAATTAACTCATGTGATACAGGTAAAGCGCTTAGCAAAACCTTGAATACACAACAAGCATTCACTACATGCCAGCTATTATTATTACAACCTAGTCCAGCATTCCTTAATCAAAAACACCTTGCAGGATTGCTAAGCTTTTCACTGTAATCCAGAGAAAGAATTGTACAAATTGTATAGCTTGAACAGTTTGGGACAAGAATGATAAAAATAGTTTGCAAGATTATATTTTGATTAGAAAAATGTACTTTTTTTTCATCATTTCAGTACTAAAAAAAGATTATTATTTCAAGTGCTCAAGAATAATCCCTCTGTGGTTTAACACCAAGAATAGAATATTTCATTTCAGAAAGAATGCCTAAGAGGAATGATGAGCCACTGATAAAGGTTATTACACTACAAAATGACTTTGGGTTTAAGGCAAGTATGTTTGTGTTATAAAAGTGATTGGGTCTAAGTTTTTTTTCAAAACAACATGGTGTATGCATATAATATAATTAACGCATAATGATTTTGTCGTCAGGCTCAAGGTTCAAGAGGACCAGGACTTTGTAGAGGAATGGGGAAAAAGACACTGGGACATTGACGGTTTCAAGTCAAAAGCTTTACTGGAATAAATTGAGTATGAGAACAACATAGACCAGTGGTTCCCAAACTTGTGATACCATTGTAGTCACCTAGGGAGCTTCAGAAAACACAAGTGCCAGGGGCTGGTCCTCAGAGGTTCTAATTTACCTGATGTGGGGCATGACCTGGGCTCCACAATCTATTAAGTGGCTTCAGGTGATTCTGATGTATGACTAAATTTGGGAACCACTGCCCCACGCAAAGGATCCATCTGAGCAAATGGGCCCCAGGTGTCTCCCTTTTTCAGCCCTCAGGGGGAAGTCCCAGGGCATGGAATGGTGGGCAGCCCCAACTTGGGCCCTGCTTTGCTTTCCCCGTTTTTCCCTGCCTTGTGCTGGAAGAGTTACATCAACTGCCCAGAAATCATTTGGGATACATCATCCAAGTCCAGTGATCACATTTCAGCTTATAATTCATGCTGTGCCAACGAGATGCCAACTCTCTTCTACCTCCCTGCCTCAGCTTTGAGACTCATTAGCTGTGTCACACAATCAGAAAACTTTCATTTACTTCCACCTAAGTGCTTCCGTCGGCAGGATTTTCATTCTTAATTAAATGGTATCAATAAAATGAGAAAACATGTTTCAATCACTGATTTTATGTAGATGCCAAAGTTCAGATGGTAGGTTTGAAGATCTGGTTATCAGTAGGAAATCCCTTGTTGATTGTGTGATTCCCCTCCCCGCACCCCCCCGCCCCAAATCCCAACTCCCCTGGTCTGAGCTCTGCTCTACATGGATATGTCCATCTGTAGAGCAAAGAGCTAAGTTGTGTCAAATGTAAACTTAGCTTCTGACCTGAGAAACAAGCAAGTCGTCTACTCATCTTTATAATATAGTTTAAGCTTCACTGCTTACATCTGAAGTCATGATTTAAGATACTTTTTAAACTAAAATTTGAAGGCCCAGGCGTTCTCCAAAAAAGAAACTAGGAAATATGTAACAGATGTGAATTATGTACAAAATCAAATTATATAGAAATTTTGTTGGCCTGGAATGATGAAAATAGCTTTAAGTTTTAAAAGTCCTTTCATGATAAAAATAATCTCTTCTTGTCCTTAGAATATACCTGGGTGATATTTTTATTCTTGTGCTTCAGTTGAGGAAACGGAGGCTCATACAGATCAAATGTCTTGCCCAAGGTCACATAATCAATAAATAGGGTCAGTATTCAAACTCATAACCTCTTAATTCAAAGGCCACTAGACTTTCCACTATGCTGTGACTACAAGAATCCCTAGGGTGCCTGGGTGGCTCAGTCTGTTAAGCATCTGACTTCAGCTCAGGTCATGATCTCACAGTTCATGGGTTCAAGCCCCACATCGGGCTCTGTGCTGACCACAAGCTCAGAGCCTGGAGCCTGTTTCAGATTCTGTGTCTCCCTCTCTCGCTGACCCTCCCCTGCTCATGCTGTCTCTCTCTCTCAAAAGTAAATAAAAATCAGTGAAAAAAAAAATTTTTTAATGCAAGTATGGCTGACTACAACTCAGATTTATTAGATAACTTCTAATTTTTGCTTTTCCCTTCATTTTCTTTCTAACTTCCAGGAAGAGGCTTAGATAGCTCTGTCACTCATCAGTAATTGCAGAGATTTATCAGTTGGGATTTTTTGCAAGGAGGAACAGCTTCCTCCGAATACCTTGAGGAGGAGGATTTATTGGGAGGTTTGGAGTTTGGGGCAGGGGAATCACACAATCAAAAGGGGAGCATGAGGAAGGGCTTGGAAAGTGGACACGAACCAAAGAGACTGCACAGATTACATAACAAACTGGCTGGCCAAGATGTTGCTCTAGCAATGCCAGTGATCGGCGCTGCCGGCCCCGATAAAGTCCTTACCATCCCTTCCTCTTAGGTCACACACTACAGCTTCAAAGCCTTGGTCAGAACACCCAGTTTGTTGGGTGCAGTATCCTGGCCACAGGTGAGAAGAGAGAGGCTCTCTTCCTTTCAGCTTCCACAGTGCAAAGCACAACACCGGGACCCCTCAACACCACGGGTAATAGAGAACCGCCCAACAGAAGGAGCGCCTGAGTGGCTCAGTCAGTTAAAAGTATCTCCCAACAAGAACCAGGGGGAGCGGAGGAGGGAGAGAGAGTTAGGGAGAGAGAGGGATGCAGAAATTGAGAGACTATTGAATGCTGAAAACGAACTGAGTTGAAGGGGAAGGGGGAGGGGGGAAAAGAGGTGGTGGTGATGGAGGAGGGCACTTATGGGGAAGAGCACTGGGTGTTGTATGGAAAACAATTTGACAATAAAATATTATGGAAAAAAAAATTTTTTTAAATAAATAAATAAATAATAGGGAAAAAAAGTATCTCCCAACAGAAAGAAGGGTCAGATGTTGGGACCGCCAAAGAAATGATAATTATCTCCTGCAGGGCAACACTGATTTAAAAGGTTATCTATTTTTCTTCTTATTTTCCTGCAGCATTAGAAAAATGTTGAGAAGTTTCTAAGGAAAATTAGAAGCTACTATAAAAAGAATACCTTTATTCATTCTTTTCATGGTAAAAAGAATCTGTGGTTAATAACTCAAAGTCACTGGTGACACTAGTCAACTTGCACATTAAGAAAACACATCTCTGTCCCTAGGGAGCATGTTAGGCGATCTGTGGGCTTTCCCTCTCATTAGCTTCCTAACAACCCAGCTCTGGTCCATGAAAAAAATAGCCCCATGCAACAGACCCCCTCCACTGCGAGCCCGAGTTGGCAAACACACTGCTTCTTCACTCATTCATTCAGCCTACATTTATCATGTACTGCTCTGCATGCTAGGCACCGAGGTTTTCAGTGCCTGGTACTAGGAATACAAAGAGAAACAGTCCCAGATCCTAGAAAAACATCTTGCTTGTGCATCGTTGTGGTGGGCTTGTCTTTGTAGGTAGGAATTTGAGTTTGTGTAAGCTGTGATGCAAGAATTAGAGATAATCTAATCTTTCAAACCACACAGGGGATTTAGGTAATCTGCTACTGGAGTAGCAGAGAGACTAAAATGTTTAGACCTTATTAAAATGTATCATCGTGGAAATTCACCTCCTGCTGTATGCTCTAGCTTCCCACCTGCCAGATTTTCCCCTTTCGGCTATGTGCATACATACTCAACTAAAAAATAAAAATTCCTTATTGCAAAGTGCTATTTTTAGAGAGACTCTTAGGTCTTCAAAGATTTTGTTCCATAAATCTGTTCAGCATGCTTTCAGAAAAATAAAACAGAGGGAGCTCACCAAAGACAGGTTTGTGCTTACAGTCAGGATAATTTAAGTGATAAAAACAGAGCTGGAGACATAGACGGAAAGAGCCGAGCACGGATTTCATGTTACGATTGTCTAACTCTTTTTTGTAACAAGGCAAGCACCACCACAATTCGTTGTAATATCCTTTCTTTCCTGAAGTTGTACCTGGGTTGTATCAGCTCAGTGGCTGTTTTCATAAACCCAAACAGAAAAAGCTCCCTAGAACAATGAGGCTTAATCTGCAAAACACAGAGACGCAGAATGAGCTTTATAAAAGAGCATTTACTCTTAGGAGAAACTGTGTAAATACCTTTTCAAGTGTCAAAATAATACCCTTTTGTTTCTGGAAGTTGACTATTAGAGCATCTATGTTTGCTTTTCTCGGTATTTAGAAGCCATTTCCATTTAAAAACATTAAAGAAAGATGATGATCATCTAGTCTCTGACTTCTCAGAGAAAGTAAAACCATCAACTGCTCAAATACCTCTATGAATAATAAAACAAAGTTTCTCTAAATTCTTCAGTCCATAAAGGACTACTTTTACCTTAGTGGCCCTCCTTAGTCTTCAGGGAGTCCAGAGCTCCTCACTCTCCTCGAAAGCCCTGGCGAGGCCATTTTCCTCTGGTGCATTTAGGAAGCAGAGGGCTTGTCCTTATATTCGCTGCTGAGTCAGCCCACGCTCCAGCCTGGATCACTGCTATTACCAGATTACCCCAACTTGGTGTTGCTCTTGCCTCTTGTGTCTGTGTCCTCACAACTTCTCAGACACACACAGATGGGAATGTGGATTACCATTCGTGCCATCATTTCCCAAGGCAACGCCAATATGGAGCTGCTGTTACAAATCAACCTCTCCCCCTGCCCAAGCATCCCCTGGAGCCATCCCCAAATTTCTTCCATGTCTTAATATGGTTCAGGTGAGAACCATCCCAGTCTCTCCAATGAGAAGGCAGGGAGCCCCTTGGTTTCTTTCCTCTTGAGGGAAACATCATTCTCCACCTGCATTCAATTCTCTTATCATTGCTTCTGAAACGTCTTAGCCTTTGTGCTGCTTTCCCAGCGTTAGAGGGATTGACGTGGTTGGTGATACCAAAACTCAGCCAGGATAAGGCAGGACATTTCAGGCCAACCCTGGTTGTATTAACGAATAAAAAAACTGTGAAAACTTCTAATACTAGGTTCTAAGACAAATGGCTCTACTTTCCCGATTTGATGGGCTTTGGGAAGTATAGTTCATGAGGTCCAAATATATTCTCTAAGACAGGCGTTCTCAACTTTGGATGCATAAAGAATTACCCAGAAAGCTTTTACAACTCCTCATGTCCAGGCCATAATCACATCAATTATATCAGCACCCTGGCAGGAGGGGGTGGGACCCCAAGGTACTCAGGTGATGCCAAAGATCAACCAAAGTTGAGAACCACTGCCCTCAGAAGTGTTAAGGTGAGGAATTCAACATAAATATCATCACCAGATATTTTTTCTTCACTAGACCAACTTAAGTACCTAAATTTTAAGAACCTGGTTTTAAGAACAATTTCATACCCTTCCAAAGCCTCATGTCTTTTTGTTAATTATACACACTGAAGTAAAACTGTGTTACCAGTACAGGTCAGTGGTTACTCCAACTTTTTTCCCCTCGTGTCTGAGGTACATTACTCTTACACCAAAGATGGTTGGAGCACCTGCTGTTTACCAGGTGCCCAGAGTAACCCAGGAAAAAAAACAGATGTGATACACTCTTGTGGAATTTACATCTGCTAGAGGACACATAAAATAAGATTATTACAGAAGTGGTATATGGACAAAGAATATAATATCAAAGTATAACGTGACAGCAAGTGGGTCACCTCCGGGGACAGGGAAACAGCAACTGATTTAGGTGGCCAGGTAAGTCCTCACTGAGGGAGTGACATTCGAGATGAAACCTGAATGGTAAAGAACTGGCCATGTGAAGATTGGGGGCAGAGCATTCCGGGCAGAAGGAGGGGTGAGTGCCAAGACCCCGAGGCAGGAACAAACTTGGCGAGTTTCAAATTCTGACAGACTGGCGTATGGGGACAGGGTGGGAGAGAAGGACAAGACAAGGTCAAGAAGGGAATTAGAAGCGACCCAGTCTTGTTAAGTCACAGGGGAGAGTGGCTGTGGTTCAAAATTTAGTGAGAAGCCACTCGAGCAAGACATTTGTGTTTTATAAATGTGTGGGGAATGATTATGGAGGGCAAGATAGAAATCAGTTGCGTGGTGATAGTGGCTTCTTGTATTATTTTAGAGGTTAGGCCAGAAGGACTTCCAGATGGATAGAGGGTTGGAGGGGGGGAGGGGAGGGATGAGGAAGAGGGAAAACTCCACACTGAGTGCTCCACTTTTGGCCTGAGCAACTGACTGGATGCTTAGTGCCATGTCGTGAAACAGGGAGGTCTTGGTGTGAAGCATTTGGGAGATGAGAGGGCAAAAATCAAAGGCTTTGAGGTTCCTTCTGGCATTCATTAATATCCATTAGAAGCCAGTGTCCATTAGGGCAAGTCTAGAGCTCAGAGGAAAGGTCAGGGCTGTACATGTAAATCTGAAGGTCACTGACATGGAGGTGGTATTTAAATCTTTGGGACTGGATGACTTCGCTTACGGAGATACTGTATATAGAAAACAGAAGAGCTAAGGACTGAGCACTGAGTTACCCTTAACCTATGGGAAGAAAAGAAAGATCTGCTTAAGGACACTGAGGAGGGTCCAGGAATTTAGGGTAATAGGACCCTGAAAGTCAAAAGCAAAAGTGTCTCAAGGTGGAGGGTATAATCATTGTGCCAATGGCTACAGAAAGGTCAGAAATGTCTAATAAGTGAACTTGACACGAGCATCCAGCGAGGCAATGGGGACAGAAGTCTGGTGGGGGTGGGGTGGTGGTGAAGAAATGATGGTGGGTGAGGAGGTGGTGGAAGTGGCCACTGACACGTGTACCTACAAGTTTTGTGGTGCCCGGAAGCATGTGCTTATTATCCATGTCCTGACTTACAGCACTGAGTAGAAAAACACATTACAAATGTGTACATTTCTCTGGTCAGGACAAAAGTGAGTGCATTAGATGCCCACTTTCAGTTGGCATGCTATATATTCAGTGCATCCCCTGGTTGGAATAATGGCTGCAAGAAACATGAATTAATGTTTGGGGTGGGGCTGATTCTGCTCTTACTTACCCCGTGCATTTTCCTTCTGGAAAAAAGCTCCCTATGAGGCCCACCTCTCCAGCCAACCATCATGATCAAAGAGCAATATACACTGTCAGTTTAAAAAGCTATCAAAGTTGATTATTAAATGACAGAAAAGGCTAATATAGCTTCAACCTTAAATTGTCTGAAATAAGACTTCTTCACATTCCTATTCCCTTTCACTTAAAACTTGAATCCATTCATATGGCTTTTAGGTGAAGTAGATTTTCACCTTCTTTCCACAGCAGATGGGAAGCTGTATATCCTCCTTTATGGAGATTAAATGGTCCTGTGGCCCTTTTTAGGTCGTGGCCTCAAGAAATAGTTGCATGCATGTGGACAGTTATTGTCAGCGGAGTAGCTTAATATCAGGTTTTTTTTAAAGCAAAAATCTAGCCTTTTGGAAAAGAAAGCTGGAAATCAAAATGCACATAACACACACAAAAGATTCAGAGAGACTTAGTTGTGAGTGTCCATGCAGAGAAGCCCTTGGGGTACAGTCATGACTGACATAAATTACTATTAGCAGTGCCAACTTAAGTCTCTATTTTGCAAAAAAAGATAGTTTGTAACTTTCAAAGTCAGCACTCTTGCTCTGCATAGCAAGGCTTTCCAAGCTGGAGTCCGCCAGTCTCTTTGGAAAGGTAATGTCTTCAGTAGACAGCAAGGAACAGAAAAAGAGTAGGTCATAATCTTGGAGCAGGGCCAAGTCTGAAGCCAGAAGCCTCTAGCCATAGTAGTAAAGGAAGATGGTTCTTATTTCCATGGGCAAACTTCAGCTGGGAGCAAGAGGCAGTGATCACAGTGAAGAAATTACGAGTATAACAAATTCTGAGGGACACCATGTGAGGAATCCAGTGTGCATTAGGGATACTGTGGAGCAAAAGAGAGCGTGTTATAACCAGGGTGGTTATGGTGTTTATTGCCACGTACATTCACAATAAAAGCAATCCAAGTATGTGGAGTGGCAGCAGCAGCAGCAGCAGTGGTAGCCGTAACTAGAAGGAGGAAAATCCTAATCCTCTTTGCACTTACCCTGCAACTCATCTTTGTGCAGAGGAGGGGTGATTTCCAATCAAGGCAAGGAATACATACCACACACTTTACTTTTCAAAACAGAATGTACATAAAGTAGGCATGTAGTCTGTCGATCAACAACACAGAATATCTACATTCAAGTACTGGAGCATTATTTTAACTGACTGTCACTTACTTGAGTCACTGAATTAAGGGAAGTTCCCCTTCCCTCTGCACAACCTCGTGATGCATGCTCACGTTAGCAAGCGTCTTCTAATACTTGTCTTGGACTCCTCCCCACCAGTCCAATTGTATGCTTATCAAGAGTCAAGTTATGTTGATTTCCAAACTTGTTTATGTTTATGCTGTCATTTTGATTAGGTAATATGATGAGAGAGGAGGGGCAAAAAGAGAGCTGTTAGTATAAAAACTAAGTCGTTGAATAACTTCACAAAGTGACCATAACAGTGAGCTAATAAGAATAATGCTTATTATCAGATTAGGTGTGGACAAGATAACTATAAAAGGCTATGAACAATAATCATAAAATTCCAGGAAGATTCTACACTTGGTTTGCATCACAAATGTCTTTAAGTTCTGATGCACTTTAAAGAAACTGAAACAGGAAATTGGAGATGACATATTGTGAGTGTGGTTTTTGCCAGATGGAGAACTCTGCAGTCAGAGAGAAGGCCTTAGCCTTTCATCGGAAGACTGATGGGGGAATATGTAATTAGGCCTCAGCTTAAAATAACAGTGTAAGATACAGAGTTACAGAGTGATAGGAAGCCTATTAACCGCTCAATTGCCGCTCACTGCGTAAGTTTCTGCCGTACTGGGGAGACGTACACTTTGGATTCTCTGAGCTTTATTTCTCACTAGAAGCTTAGCTGAAATCATTTATATTCAAGAGAAATATCCTAGAAATATGCTAGCCATGAGTTTCTCTAACTTCTATCCCTAGATTAGGTCAGATTCCCAAAAAGTTACTTTGCAAACCATTTTTCTCTAGATTATGATGGAAATTCCTTCACAGAAATATAACGTAAGTGTTGGACTCTTGACTTTCACAGAGGACCCATAAAAGAAATGATCATAGAAAGAATCTCTGTCTGGTTTGTCAAACTGATATCGGAGCTTTCGAATACACTATTCAAAACTTAGTACATGAAGAATCACATGATAAACTTCACTCAGTGTGAAATGCCTGAAGGCATCCGTGGGAAGAGTAGAAAAGAGAAAAAAGAAAGAGGAGAGAAATCGTAGTTCTAGACATAACTGTCCCAACCAATTAATTACAAAGCTCCGTTTTCCTTCTGCTTTAATATGTCTTCTTGTGGATTTCTGAAGTTTAAAAGTTAGTAAACCTAATAATTATGCATCATTTCCTAAACCATATGTACAGCTAATTCTTTTTCTCTGCTTTTTTTTAATTGAGGTATTGTGGACACACAATATTACATTAGTTTCAGGTGTACTACATAGTGATCTGACAAATCTATATGTTGTGCTATGCTAAACAGAAGTATACCCACCATCTGTCACCATCTAATGCCATTACAGTACCAGTGACTATATTTGTTGCTTTCATCTCCAGGTCTTACTGATTCCATAAATGGAAACCTGGCTCTCCCACTCAACTTCACCCATTCTACCCATCCCCTCTCCTCTGGAAACCACCAGTTTCTTCTCTGTTTATGAGTCTGTTTCTGCTTTGTCTGTTCATTTGTCTTGTCTTTTAAATTCCACATAATAAGTGAAATCATATGGTATTTGTCTTTCTCTGTCTAACTTATTTCACTAGCACAATATCTTCTAGCCCCATTCATGGTGTCACAAATGGCAAGATCTCATTCTTTTTTATGGCTAAGTTATACACACACACACACACACACACACACACACACACACACACGCACCAGGTCTTCTTTATCCATTCATCTGTTGGTGGACACTTAGGTTGCTTCCATATCTTGACTATTGTAATTAATGCTGCAATAAATGTAGGGGTGCATATCTTTTTGAATTAGGGTTTACAGATTTGGGGGGAGGGGGAATATCCAGTCGTGGAATTACTAGGTTGTATGATGTCTATTTTTAGTTTTGAGGAACTCCAAAATTAAAACTCCACTGTTTTCCACAGTGGCTACCTCAGTTTGCATTCCCACCAGGGTTCCTTTTTCTCCACATCCTCGCCAACACTTGTTCTTTCTTGTCATTTTTGATATTAGCCATTCTGACAAGTGTGAGATGGTACCTCTTTGTGGTTTTGATTTGCATTTCCCTGATAATTAGGGATGTTGCGCATCCTTTCATGTGTCTGTTGGCCATCTGTATGCCTTCTCTGGAAAAATGTATATTTAGTTTCTATGCACATGTTTAATTGGATTATCTGATTTTTTTCCTGTTGAGTTCTGTAAATTCTTTGTATGTTTTGGATATTAACCCCATATCATATGTCAGATATATCTGTTACAAATATCTTCTCCTATTCAGTAGGTTGCCTTTATATCTTGTTGATGGTTTCCTTGGCTGTGCAAAAGCTTTTTGATTTTGCTATATCCCATAGTTTAGTTTTGCTTTTGTTTCCCTTGCCATGGGAGACATTTCTTGGAAAATATTGCTAAGGCCAATGTCAGAGATTACTGCTTATGTTTTCTTCTAAAATTGTTATGACTTCAGGTCTCACATTTAGGTCTTTAATCTGTTTGGAGCTTATTTTTGTGAAAGGTGTGAGAAAGTGACCCAATTCTATTCTTTTGTATGTATCTGTCCAGTTTTCTTAATACCATTTATTGAAAAGATTGTCTTTTCCCCATTGTATATTCTTACCACTTTTGTCATAGATTAATAGAACATATAAACATGGTTTTATTTCTGGGTTTTCTATTCTGTTCTATATGTCTATTTCTGAGCCAGTACCATACTGTTTTGATTCCTGTAGCTTTGTAGTGTATTTTGAAATCTAGGGTTGTAATACGTATAGCTTTTTACTACCTTCTCAAGATTGCTTCGGTTATTTGGAATCTTTTGTGGTTCCACACAAATTTTAGCAGTATTTGTTCTAATTCTGTGAACAATACTACTGATATTTTGATAGGGACTGCACTGAAGCTGTAGATAGCTTTGGATAGTATGGCTATTTTAACAATGTTAATTCTCCCAATCCATGAGCATGGAATGTCTTTCCCTTTCTTTGTGTCATATTCAATTTCTTTCATCAATGTTTTATAGTTTTTAGAGTATAGATCTTTCACCTCCTTGATTAGGTTTATGCCTGGCAATTGTAAATGAAATTTATAGAAATGCAATTGATTTTTCATATTAACTTTGTGTATAAATTTTGAACTGCAACTTCACCGAATTCTTTTATTACTTCCAACAGTTTCTTGGTAGAGTCTCAGAATTTTCCTATTTATAGTATCATGTCATCTACAAATAGTGACAATTTAATTTCTTCCTTACCAATTTGGATTCCTTTTATTTTTTTATTGTCCGACTGCTATGGTTAGGAGTTCCACTACTTTGTGGAATAAACGTAGGGGGAGTGGACATCTTGGTCTTATTTCTGATGTCAGGGGAAAAGCTCCTAGTTTGTGACTATTAAGTATGATACTGGCTGTAGGTTTGTTACATCTGGCCTTTATTATGGTGAGATCTGCTCCCTCTAAACCCACTTTGTTTAGAAACTTTATCATGAATGGATGTTAAATTTCGTCACATGCCTTTTCTGCATCTAATGAGATGATGATATGATTTTTACCCTTCATTTTGCTAATATGAAATATCAGGTATTATATATATACTGATTTGCAGATACTGAAACATACTTGCATCTCTGAATAAATCCCACTTGATCATGGTGAATGATCTTTTTAATGTATTGTTGAATGAGGTTTGCTAATATCTTGTTGAGAATTTCTGCCTCTGTGTTCATCAGGAATATTGGCCTGCAGTTTTCTTTTTTGTATTGTCTTTGGCATTAGGGTAATGCTGGCCTAATAGAATATATTTGAAACCTTTCCATCATCTTCTATTTTTATTTTTGATAGTTTGAGGTGAATAGGTATTAACTCTTTTTTTAATATTTTGTAGAATTCACCTGTGAATCCATCTGGTCCCGGATTTTGCTTCGTTGGGAGTTTTTTGACTACCAAATAAATTTTGCTACTAGTTAATTAATCCATTTATATTTTCTATTTTTTCCATGATTAATATTTGGAAGACTGTATTTTCCTAGGAATTTATCCATTTCTTCTAGGTTGTCCAATTTGTTGGCATACAATTTTTGTAGTAGTGTCTTATAATCCTTTGTATTTCTATGGTGTCAATTGTTACTTCTCCTTTTTTCCTTCTGATTTTATTTATTTAAGTTCCCTTTACTTGTTTCTTGATGAGCCTGGCTAAAGGTTTCTCAATTTTGTTCATCTTTTCAAAGAACTAGCTCTTTGTTTTACGGATCTTTTCTATATGCTGCCTAAAAGAGACCCATTTTAGACCTAAAGACACATACAGACTGAAAGTGTAGGGATGGAAAAAGATATTCCCTGTAAATTGAAGTTTTTTAAAAAAGCCACGGTAGCAATCCTTATGAGACAAAATAGACTTCAAAACAAAGATTGTAACAGGAAAAAAAGAAGAGCAATACATAATTATAAAGAGTTCAATCCAACAAGAGGATATAATAATTATAAATATCTATCTGCCTGCCATCTAAGTACACGAGGTACGTGTATTGATGGATATAGAGGTGAATATGGGTTTTTAATTAGGTACATATTTAGCTTGAGTTAGTATAGCCACACTTTTTGTAAGGGGACAATACCTATTACCCTCCCCAAATCAATGTGTAGAAATTCTTCTCACCATTTTTCTTTTTCATTTTAGCTTTCTGGTAAGCAGACTTTTTGAAAATTAGGTTTTCTGAGATAATAAGCCACAGCTTCTCAGTTGGCATACATACAAATTTCAAAGCTTTCCACCTTAAAAAGTACTTTCCATTATTGGCTATTGCCCTTTGGTAAACCAAATCTAATATTAAAAACAGGTAAACGTAATTCAAGATGTTTCATGAGAAAGAGAATTTAATTCTCTTTTAAAGTTAGCTAAATTTAACGTAACGATCAGGACAATCCTGTCAGAAAGAATCTCACTGCCAATTATGAACATATAGGAAGTGTTATCATCTAATGTACTAGTAAGAATCAGGTCGCTTACGTGGTGATGGAACTTCTTCATTGATGTATCTATTCCAATTGCATTCTGTATAAGCAGAGTTTGGAGATAATGGTTTTGTTTCCACTTCTCATTTTCATTTTAATGAACAATATTCAAAATCATTCACTATGATCAGAATTATCAACTACAGTTTTGAAAAATGCTAGTGAGTCTTTTGGGGGAAGATGATGAAATGTAATAAACTGCTCACTTACAATTAAATACTGATTATTTTGTATCTGACATCTGATCTTCCTTTCTCTTTGATACAGTTTTTGCTTGATGCAATATCTTAAACTTGACAAAGTAACTGTATGACACTCAAATCATGTTATCCCCACAACTTATTGTTGCAGTAAATAAATGTTTATTCATGGTAATGTGAAACACAAAATTGGTTGTCAACACCATTACCTAATAATTTATTTCTTACATGTATCATGGTAAATCTATTATAAAATGTATTCTCACGTTTACCATAATAAGATGGATTACAAATTTACGTTTAAAATTGAAGGGATAAAAGTACTGGAAAATAATAGGGATACACATGTATATAATTAAGTTTGGGAAAGACCTTTCTAAAGATGAACCCAAGCCAATGACCATCAACAAAATGTAAAATCACCACACAGAAACAGATAAATTCAGAATGTGAAACATCTTACTAGACAACTGACCTAATCTCTTCAAAAAAGCTAATGTCTTAAAGAAAAAAGGTAAAGGACTGTTTTAGAATAAGAAGAGATAAAGGAGACCTAACACCTTGTGTGAGCTCTCACTGACTTTTGGTTTAAAAAAATTAAAAAAGATTTTAGGGACAGTTGAGAAAATTTGAAAACAGTATTAACCATGTTTTCTGTACTCATTACATAATTAATGTATTTACCAATTAATTTCTGTAGCTATTTATTTACCTATTGAAGGACAAACATACTAAAAAAATACTTCAACAAGAGTTTCAGAAAGAAGTTTATAATTTTCCTTTAAAACTTTTATAAGTTAGAACAAACACACTTGAGAAAGAAAAAAAAGCCTAGGACATGAAATCTCAAATCATGAAAAAAGAAGTAAAACGATCAGAAAACTTATGGAAAACTTTCCTAGTGTGTGAGTAAGCAAAGAAATGCAAATTAGCCCAAGATTGAAAAAAATTAGGAAATCTGTACATCCTCAGAAATGGCTGGTACCAGACATAAATTAGTTTAAACTTGATGGGTGACTACTTAGCAACATTTATCAAAAGACTTAAATTGATTCCTCCCTTTCGTGTACCTGTTGGCCATGTGTATGTCTTCTTTTGAGAAATATTAGTCACCAGGGAAATGCAAATCCAGTCACAGAAGGTATTATCTCACCCCTGTTAGGATGCCTATCAACAAAAACACAAAAGGTAACAAGTGCTGATGAGGATGTGGAGAAGGAAAGCCCTCTGCACTGTTTGTGGGAATGTAAATTGGTGCTTCATTATGGAAAATAGTTTGGAGATTCTTCAAAAAAACCTAAAAGTAGAGCTCCCATAGGACCCAGCAGTCCCCGTTGTGGGTACATACCCAAGGAAAGGAAACCAGTATCTGCACTGCATTCACTGCAGCATTACTCATAATTCCTGAGATATGGAAACAACCGAGTGTCCTGGGATGGGTGAATGGATAAAGAAAATATGGTAAAATAGAATAGCATCCAGCATTAACATGAAAAAAATCTTGTCATGTGGAATGACATGGATGAATCTAGAGGACACTATGCTAAGTAAAATAAGCCATGCACAGAAAGACAAATACTACATGATCTCAATTACATGTGGAATCTAAAAAAGTCAAATTCATAAAAAGAGAATAGAATGGTGGTTGCCAGGGGTTGAGGTAGGGGAAATGGGGAGACGGGTCAAAGGGTATGATGTTTCATTTATGCAGGATGAGTAAGTTCAGAGGAACAAATGTACAGCATGGTGACTACCGTTACTAATAGTATATTATACACTTGAAATTTGCCAAGAGAGTAGATCTTCTCATCACACACACACACACACACACACACACACACACACACGGTAACTATAAGGTAATGGCTATGTAAATTAGCTTGAAATAATTAATTGTAATTCATGTGCAAATGTTAGGTGATTAATATGTAAATTAGCTTGAATTAATTAATTGAATGTATACATGTATCAAAATATCACATTGTATACCTTAAATATATACAGTTTTTGTCAATTATACCTCAAGAAATCTTCTTAAAAATATTCCTACCCTTGAAAGAGAAATCCCAATTGCAGTAATTTATCCTAAGAAAATAACTGTACTTTTGCAAGGACTTATGAATAGAAGTTTTCCGTACAATGAAGTTCCGTAGGTGTACCAACATGGAAAAGTTCACGATGTATCATTATTCTAAAAGCGGGTTACAAAATACTGTTTATGACATGATCCCACTCATTCTCAACTTGTGAGGTTTGTCAATTATATATTTACTTAAGAAAACATCTGAAAAATATAACAAAAGTCAATTATTACTATGTAGAATTATGGGTAACTTTTTTGTCTTCTTTATTCAAAGGTTGCTTTCCAAAAGTTCTATGATGAGCATTATTCATTCCATATTAAGGCAGGTGTGGGAATGTTACCTTCAAAACAAAACAAACCATTTATAGCTTTGCTAGTCTTTTGAGATTTTTTTCCCCACTTCCTTTTGCTCCACAGAAAAGTGTTCAGCACCAACCTGATTGTAGCCTCTGCTATATTTCTGTCTAAATTAAATCTGTATTGGAAAATATGAAATACTTTTCCACATGTTATCTATACTAAACCCTATGAAGGCACTTGAAGTAAGTCTGATCTCTTACTTTTTAAATAAGCAAAGAGATCACAGTGATGAGGTCAATCTTCAGTTGGAGAGGGGTGGTGGTGAGTTGGTACCAGGGCCCCTGGCTTTTTCCACAGACCCTCAGGATGGTTTTCCAAACAGCTATGAGGTACGTCATGCTAACAAAGCCAATCATGCCTGATTTGTTGTCCTCACGTGATCACCACTACACTACGGAAGCTCTGTGGATAATTTGTTGTCCTCAGGGATTGACACTATTTACTAATCCTGAATCAAACCTGAATTCTGCTTTTTAAGCACACTTCATAAATAAAATAATTTTTATTAATTTTTTCTTTAGAAATAATTTCAGACTTACAAAAAAGTTACAGAAATAAAGCTTGTGCAAATACCTGCCTACCTACTGTAAATATTTTATTCACTTATTGCAAATATTTCACCCTATTTCCCTTATCATTTGTTATATATATGTATCATTAAATATATGATTATTTTCTAAATCATTCAAGGGTAAGTTGAATACATCATGGCTCTTGACACATAAATATTTCAGTGGACATTTCCTAAGAATAGGGATAGTGTCTCATGTAACCACAGTACAGTTATCAACATCATAAATGTACATTGAAATAATAGTTGTGTAATCTGCTGTCCATATTCCATATTTGTCTGTCAACCTTAGTAACTACTGTTTATAGTATTTTTGCCTCAAATTTCCAATACAGGTTTTAATTTAGGTCAGATATTGCACTTAGTTGTTATGACTTTATTTTTTTAACGTTTATTTGTTTATTTTGAAGGGGTCAGGGGCAGAGAGAGAGGGAGAGCATCCCAAGCCAGCTCCACTGTCAGTGCAGAGCCCAACGCAGGGCTCAATCTCACTACCAGGAGATCATGACCTGAGCCAAAATCAAGAATAGGATGCTCAACTGACTGAGCCACTCAGGTGCCCCGTGTTATGATTCTTCAGCTCCTGTTAATGTGGTCTATTTCTATTGACTTTCTTTTTTAACAGAACGCAGTCTGCTCTGACTGCCATAACAAAGTATCATAGGAAGTTTCTGAAACAAGAAATTTATCTTCTCACCGTTCTGGAGTCTGGAAGCCCAAGACCAAAGTGCCAGAAGGGTTGGCTTCTGGGGCAGGCCCTTTTCCTGGTTAGCATATGGCTCTCTTCTGACCATGTCCTTTCATGACAGAGAGAAAGAAACTACAAGTTCTCTGCTGGCTTTTCATTTAAGAGCACAAATACAGACCAAGGAAGGGATTGCCCTCATGACCTCATCCAATTTGACTAACCTCTGAAAAGCCGTATCTTCAAATACTATCACACTGGGTGTTAGGGCTTCGACATATCAATTTTGAGGGGACATATACATCTAGTCCCTAATACAGAACATTCTTCATTTTATAAAACAAATGCATTTCTAGATATATTAGAGATGAAATTAACTAAGGGCACCTGGGTGGCCCAGTCAGTTGAGTGTCTGACTTTGGCTCAGGTCATGATCTTGTGGTTCATGGGTTCGAGCCCCACATCAGGCTCTATGTGGACGGTTCAGAGCCTGGAGACTGCTTCAGATTCTGTGTCTCTCTCTGTGCCTCCCCTGCTTGTAGTCTCTCTCTCTCAAAAATAAATAAATAAACATTTCAAAAAAATTTTTTAAGAAATGAAACAGCCTAAACCTATAAAATAGTATTTTTAAAGCCATTAAACCAGAATAAAATCATAGAAGCAATTTCCCAAACTGAGTGCTCACTGAGCTAATATTTTATTTTGTTGAAACCCCAGTCATTACCACCTAGTCTCTGTGTTGGGCATTCTATTTATGTGTTACCCTCATTCAAGAATGTGCCCCTTTCTGCCAACACAGTATTAAAATAGAAAAAGATTAATCTCTACAGAAACACACTGTGTCTCAAGGATTTTTATGGAAGTCAGGTTATATCAGAACCATAGAATGTGCTTCAATTCATTTTTAGACACCAAGCATTCAGAAAAAGTATTTCAGATCAGCACTTGGCTAATAAGAACAAAGAGATTTTTTTCATACAATTCCGATCTTCTTTGTTAAGTCATTATAATACAGTACTTTTTCTGTACTTTGTTGAAATATTATATCTTGATTTCTTCTCATTATGTGTTAAGTAGTTATTAATATTGAATTAATTAGACCATTACATATTAGTCAACTCTTTTTTACTGTTAATCTAAAATCTTTCATTTTGGGGGCCACCTGGATGGCTCAGTCAGTTGAGCATTCGACTCTTCATTTCAGCTCAGGTCATGATCTCACAGTTTGTTTGTGGGACTGAACCCCACTTTTGGCTCCACCCTGACTGCATAGAGCCTGCTTGGGATCTTCTCTCTTTTTTTCCTCTTCTCTTGGGATGCTCACTCTCTGCCCCTCCCGTTTGTTCTCTTTCTTTCTCTCTCAAAATAAATAAACATTTTTTTTAATTAAAATCTTTTACTTTTTAAATTTTAAGACGATTCTTTTAGCATTCCAACTAGGTATCATCTGGTTCAAATGTTGTAGTAAAGGATGTGAACCTGACATCCTTATATTAAGTTTACTAGTGTACCCCAAATGGTACCCAATGCCACGTTTGACACCTTACAAACAGAACCCTTCTTCATTAATCAGAAACTGCATATGAACCTTTTTCAAATCGTTTTTGGAAAATTAAAGCACCTCTTTATCTCTTATCTACAGAATTCAGTTTCCTTATTTTCAAGGTATATTCTAAATTTGTTTTATCACAAAATGTTGATAATGTGGTCTAATGTAAATAGTCTAGATACATTTATCCAGTCAATAAGTTTCCAAAATGATACGTTAAAATGTGCATAATAAGAAAATTTCTTATTTTTTCTTTTTAGCTCCCTTTTTTCTATTAATTGTGATTATTTCTTCCAAAGTCAGTAATATTTTCTAAATACCTTTCCAAAAGTATCCAGTTTTTAGATTATATTTGCTACACTGATATTTTCTTGATTATTTAGCCTTTCAAGTAAGATATGTGTTACTGCGTATTTTTTTTCCCCTTTGGAAAATTTCTAACTAATTTCTCAATGCAGCAGAATTTTCCCTTGTTTTTATAAAACAAAAGTTTTGGAATAAAAATGACCCAATATACCTAACATATATTTATTTTTAATTTCTCCTACATGTGAAGCAACTATTTGACCTGATTTGACATTATCTGGAAACAGAATTTCTTCTTTGTGCTCTACATCGACTCCTAACACCTGGTTCTGAATTTAAATTCAGGGTTTTCCGGACTTTTAAATGTTGCTTTATTCTTTCATGCATGTACATTGAGCATTTCATCTACTCGGAGGCTTTTGATTCTGTTTTGAAAGAACATGGTCATGGAACAGTTGTAAATGCTTAGATAATCTGACATCAGAATTTTTTATTTTACGGTCTTGTATGATCCAAAGGAAAATAAATGATTGAGATTTAACTTTTTTTCTCTCTTAATGATAGTTTCTGTGGAGTAAACCATGTCAGAGTCACACCTACAATCTGTAATACTTTAATGCCAGTCCTTTTATTAAGAAAATTCTGGTGTTAGTGTGTTTTAGCCTATTTATCTTTTCTTTTCTTCTTGGAGTGTCATAGTTAATCTCACAGATGACCTAGTATTGCTTAAATTTATTGTTTTTCCTTCCTTCTCCCTCCCTCATTCCTTCTTTCCTTCCTTCCTTCCTTCCTTCCTTTTTACTTCGTTCCCCCCCAAAACGGCAGGCACACAGCATGCCTGCGTACAGTGTTTAGTGCAATTAGGATTAAGAGCCTGGACTTGGGGGCAGTATTCCAGTCCCAGCCTATGAGCTCTGTGAACCCATGTGAAAGTAGACCATCCTCATCTTTCTCTGTCTTTAAAATGTTAACATTATCTACATCAGAGAGTCTGTGTAGATTGGGCAGGATAATTTGTGTGTTTCACTTCTGGCCATACACTTGGTTGGAAAACTCTAGGGCATACAAGACAACGAAGGTGTATAAACTATGACAAGCAAACACCCTTTTAAATGTATAACTAAGCTTGTAGGAAAGAGAAGTCAAAAATGAAGAGGGAACAGGGACGCCTAGGTGTCAGCTGAGTGTCTGACTTCAACTCAGGTCATGATCTCACAGTTTGTGGGTTCGGGACCCGCACTGGGCTCTGTACTGACAGCTCAGAGCCTGAAGCCTGCTTCGGATTCTGTGTCTTCCTCTCTTTCTGCCCCTTCCCCACTGATGCTCTATCTCTGTCTCTGTCTCAAAAATAAATAACATAAATAAAATTTATTTAATGAAGGAGGGAATAAAAAGCCAGGTGGTAGGCAGCATGGACTGACCCAATGGCTTCCCTGGCGGAGTTTACTGGCTCCATTCCAGTTACAAGGTCATGTGGGGACAGGAATTAGCAGTGAGATACTGCCATGAAGTCACGTGCTGGCTGGCTGTTCCTTGTCCCTCCAGTTCTACTTTTCACCCATCTCCACCTTATCTCACTTGGCTCCCTTCTCCTGTGGCTTCCAGCTGGGCTTAGCCAATAAAGAAGAAGTTGGAAAGGAAGGAGAAGAATGAGTTCAACATATCTATTTTCCTGTTTCCCTCCCTATGCAATCCCTTTGAAGTGGCTATGTCCATGTACAACTCTCTCCCCTTGGGTCCCAGGAACCTCTCTCTGCCCTAATTCCTTAGAGCAGTGACAGCACCATGTGATCAGCTTCAAGTTGGCTGTGACTCCTCATATTTTTATAATAAGAAATACATAAAGAAATACTCTTCAAACCATCCATTGGTTTTCTGATTGAGATTCTAATACAACTCAAAATTTCAAAGGGCTACATGTTTAGTGAAAAGGGAATCTAGGGGAAATGTACAACCAACACAATGAGATCACTTGCTTGATTTGGCCTTTTTTTTAATGTTTATTTATTTATTTTGAGAGAAAGAGAGAGCAAGAGCATGAGTGGGGAAGGACAGAGAGAGAGGGAGAGGGAGAGAATACCAAGCAGGCTCCACGCTGCCAGCACAGAGCCAGATGCAGGGCTCAAACCCAGGAATGAGGAGATCACCACTTGAACTGAAGTTGGATGCTTAACCAGCTGAGCCTCCTAGGCACCCCTTGATTTGGCCTTCTAAGTAATTAAAACCATGCTTTACCCTGCTATTATAGCCCAAGAGCAGGTATCTATAGATAAATTCCTGCCCGAATATAAGATCACAAGCTTAAATTGTGGAACACACAAGGAAAGAATCTTGCCAAGGTGCAAGAGATGTGGAAAATAGACAATAGTACTGAGTTCTTAGTTAACAGCAATGCCTGATAATGACTTAGAAGAAGTGTGTCTTCAATTATTAAAGACACAGAAGAAGACTTGAAAACGTGAGACCAATGAGAGTATGTAAAAAGAAGAGTATGTACAAAGAAAGGAAAAACATATAATCATTAAAAATAAAAGAGGCACTCAGCAAATGGGCGATAAATCTTGCTACACTTCTCAGTGGCCTGTTCCTTTACAACCCGAATGAGCTCTTTGTATTTTACAAACGTATTTTTCTGTGCTGCGCAATGCAATGCAGTGTTTGCAAGTTTCTTTTGTTTTAATAGTTGTTTGGTTTTTATGTAGTTGAGCCTGTTGCTCTCACCTGAAGTTGTTTTAACCTTCACACAAAAAGCTGGAAGTAAAAATGCAGACATTTTTTCATGTGTTTTGAAAAACACAATGGGAAAAATTGTTCTGAAGCGTTAGAGGATACAAACTAAAAAGAAATCAAGGAATGTATGAAATTGCTGGGAAGCAACACCAAAAGAAAAAAAGATAAATATTACCTGGACTTAGAACAAAGATTTTAGCTGAAAATAGGCAAAAGGTCTGGACAGACAGTTGGCAGAGGCAGAAATGAGGAAAAATAGTCAACTCTGCTCGTGGGTGAAAAAAACACATGGAAATATAGAATTGTATGCACCATAAATTAGCAAAATGTCAAAAAATGATTGCAGCCTGTTCTAGTAATTCTATGTTAAAATTGGCCTATGTATATATTGTTAGAGGCACATAAATTTAAAGTTACATAATTAAAATAAAAACTGCAGGGGTGCCTGGGTGGCTCAGTCAGTTGAGCATCCAACTTCAGCTCAGGTCATGATCTCACAGCTCAGGAGTTCAAGCCCCGCGTTGTTCTCTGTGCTGACAGCTCAGAGCCTGGAGCCTGTTTTGGATTCTGTGTCTCCCTCCCTCTGCCCGTACCGTTTTCATGTGCTCGCTCTCGCTCTCACTCTCTCTCTCTCTCTCTCTCTCTCTCTCAGAAATAAACATTAAAACAAACAAACAAAAACTACAGTTCCTTAGTCACACTAGCCAATTTCAAGTACTCAATAGCCACATGAAACCAGGGGCTATCATACTGTTCAGCAAAGAATATTTCCATTAGCAGAAGAAGTGCTATTGACCTGGAGACTGGAAGACAGACACAGGAGTGGTAGTAGTTCTGAAAGATGTACAACTTCCATGGTATTTGATATTTCAAGTTGTTCTCTAGTGCCTTTATCAGTTGATCTTCCTATTGATACAGTACCCAACATCCTCTTGGTATTTTTAGACCTATTTTTCTAAACTAATGGAATAAAATGATATATCTTGCTGATTTTAAAAATTTGCATTTTCCTGATTACTAATTAGGTCAAGTATTTTCTCATGTACTTATTAGCCTTTCATATTTCCTCTGCCATGAGTTGCCTATTTGGTTTTTTTCTCCACATTACCATATTGAAATTATTTAAAATGGGAAAATGTTTATCATAAAGTGGTAAGTTAAAAAAAAAAAACAAGCTCTGATTCTTTGTTTTCTAAGTCTCTCTTTTGGCTCCATGTAGACAGAGTGACTATTTTTCTTTATCCCTGCTATTATTTTTATTTGGCATTATTCCTTTCTGGTAGAACACTGTGTGCTTGACCTAAAAAAAGTGTCTGTGTTTGTGTGTATGTGTGTGTCTGGGTCCGTGTGTCTGTGTGAATGTATATGTGTGCATAAAAGCAAGCATAGAGCAGAGAGAGAAAAACAACATTTCAAGATTTGTATCTTTAATTAGACTACGTATTTAAATTGCAAAGGAAAATGCCTTCCATAACTCAAGTAGAAGGAAATGAATTTGTGTATATTGTTTGGAGACCTCACATATTCATGTTTTGGAAGTTAACTTAAGCACACAGTAGTCTAAGTAGTCAACTTGGAAAAGAAATGGCATTCTTTAAAGAAGTGAAACTGCACTGTTTAGAAACAGAAACAGAAACAAGACAAAGAGAAATGGTAGTGTAAAAACTGAATAGAAATTAATTCCTGCCCAACTTCAACCCTTGGGGAAAAAGGGTGTATCTCCTAGCACATTTCATGGCGGTTTTGGCATCCAGCACGTAGAACCTCCGCTAGTGAAATGCAATTAAGTTCCCACATGTACCCACGCAGATTTGTCCCCTATTGGTCCTTTCCCTCTTTTTCTGTCAACCAGGCTCTCTTCTATTATTCTTTCATTTCCTGCCTAGATCATCGTTCGCAATTTCCCAGTTTTACTCTGCTGAACGATGTTTCCCACCCCTGGTATGGGCGCTCTTTACAGCAGGTCCAAAGAGAACTAGGATTTTCAGCTTTCACACAGACAGGAGCTGTCTTTATACCTGCTCGCTGAGACTGCAGGCTCTAGACATGCTGCAGCCTCACATCCTCCAAGCGATTTTCGTCAGCCACAGGCATACTGGGTATCTCTTACGGATCTCCGGAATTTTAGTAGCGTGAGCTAGAATATGCCTTTGTACATTCTCTGTCTTTCCCACTTGCTTCAAAATGAGCACCCCTGTAAGAGACTTGTTCAGAACAGGACTCAGAGAGCCTCTCAGTTTATTGTTCTTGCCCTTGCCCTTGCCTGGAGCAGTGCCACTTTCCAGCGGTCTCACCATTCGGGACTCTTTGTTAACTCATATACTAATTTGTAAAGTGGGTGTTGCTGCATGTCCTTTGATTTGCATCATGTAAGATGTTAGTTCATTCGAAGGGTGTTGTGACATGAGGTATAGGACAGGAAATGAAAGAAGGTCACAATGAAGTAAAACTTATAAAACAAGATGCTTTTAAAATTAGGATAAAACCTTGCCCAGTAAAACCTGGAGCGCCAATGAAATAGGATTTGCAACCTGAATGCACACCCTTCAGGAGGCCTCTCAGCAGAATTGCCAGGCAATGCTTGACTTCCCAGGGGTGCTTGCAATGCGGGATGCCACATCACTGCGGTCCTAGAACCTCCCATGGTCTTCCATCTGCTGAAGTTTGAGCTAATGTGTGCGTTTGGATCTACTTACTAAGATTTCCCAAACGTGTATCCTGAATGTTATCTGAAAACATTTTTTTTTCCCACATGCCTGGAATGTACTGGGATGTTTCCTGAAGCTACTCTTTTGCATAACAGAGTTAGATTTGCAACTGTGTGTCATGATTTGTGGGCACTCCATAGGGCCATCTGCTTTAAATATCAGCCTTACCACTGGCATGCGGGCATTATTACATCTTTCCTTTGGAGGCTGGATGCCTTCCCTAAAGGGTATGGCTGTAATAAGCTACCCCATTGCTTCACAAAGTGTGGTTCCTGCGTCAGCTGGGAACTTATTAGAAATCAAATAACCAGACCCCAGACCAGACCCACTGAACTGGAAACGCAAGGGACAGTGCCCAGGGTTCTGTGGTTTAACAAGCCTTTGGGGTGATTCTGATGCTCATTAAAGTTTGAGAGCCTCCTAGTGAAGCCTGTGGACTTCAAAGTGACATGTGCAACATGATCTGAAAGGAAGTATTGTAAATTTATACTTCATAGTCTCCATTTCTAATGTCTATTTTTGTGCACCTTACATACCTAATATGCATTATTGTGTATGTATAATGTATCAACACATGCATGTTGTGTACTAGGAGTTCATGTTTAATTTTGTTATTGATACGGATGCATGACATACAAAGTTTGAAGATGACTTGTATAACACTTACAAATGCTTATGCTTTAACTCCAACTAAGCTATTAGCCAGTAATCTCTTTGGTTCTAAAATGCTTTGCAAATAATTTATAGTGTTAATTTCTCCTGTTGTATGGAGAACTCTCACATTCCCAGTAAAGTGATAGAAAGGGACCTCTCTGTTGCATCCTGGATTCTTTTTGCCTCTCCTTAAACAAAAGAGAGCATAATGACGGCCCATGAAAAGCATCAATGGTGCCTTCCCACAGCCCCCTCAATGTGTTCATCAAATACTCATGCAGAAAAGGCACAAAGAGCTAGAAAGAGGGTTCGATGCCCAATCCTTACCATGCTGTTTTCCCACTCCCACTGCCCTACTTAGATGGAGGCTTCCCTGAGGTCTGGGGGGCACTCTGCTCTCACTGGCAGGTTTCCTCACTCCCCCACAGATACCAGTTTGCACGAGCCTGGTGTGCCCCTGTGTTACACACCTATGATCCCTTTGTCTTATATATTCCCAGGCTCAAATGACCCAGAAAATACCATTGTGTACTTGTTCTAAATGGGAAAAAATGGAGGAACTAGGAGTAAGGTTGACTTTCAAGCCACAACAATTTAGTTCAACAAAGGAAAAGAAGAAAAATGATTATTTCATTCCTAGCATGTTTGCATAAAGTTTGCTCTCCATAACTGTGCATGAGATGAATGAGCAAACCTATACATACAGTTCAGTTCCTGAGCACTGCATTCTAGTAAAATCACATAGCAACTTAAAAGTATAAACACAGGTTTGAGTCTTAGCACTGCACTTACTATTGGTGTGACCTCGAGGAAGTCCCGTAACCTGATAAGCCTCATTTTCTTTACCCTGTAAATCAAGGATAAGGGTAGTAAGTCCTTCATAAACTTACTGCGAGAATTAAGTGAGGTATAGGTGCTTAGCATGGTATCTGGCACATAATAAACTCATGGGAAAGGCTAGTTATGATATGTCACTGACTCAAATGCCAAAAATTCACAAAAGCGTATTACTGCCCTCAAGCCCTTTCTGAGTGAAGCTCACACACTCTTTTTTTCCTCTCTAAGGCCAATGATCTTACATAATCTGTGCTCTTCTGAAAATAAAAGCAATGCCTTTATTGAAGAAACTGACCTGAACATTTGTGAATCACTATCTCCTCCCTTCCATATGTCTGTCTGCTTGGAAGAGCTATTTTTATTCTTGTAACTACTGGCAGAGGGGCAGAGTTCTTTCATTCCATCTCACCTAATGGAACATTATACTTCATCATTAAGAAAGAAGGGGAAAATTATATGTAGATCTCCACACTGGAGCCATTTAGTTGGAAACTGGATGGCAGTAAGATGATACCACACCAAGGAAGGAATAAAAGACTACAAATTTTCTATCACTGTTTAGAAAAATTAATTTGTCCCAGAGGAGACTTTATAGCATGTTATCATCAAATAAAAACATCCTAGGATAATAACGGAAGTTTCTACCAACTCTGAAAAAAAGGACTCCAGAAAAAGTAATGCAGTACTTTCCTCTTTTTCCCCTGGATTAACCCTTTGTGAATGATGGGAAATCAATAAATATTATTTGAATTAATAATTAAGTAAGAAGAAAGCGTGTAACAAAGGTGTGAGGATGTCATAATGTGCAAAATTGCTTCCCTGGCATGCTTCACCCATTCATCTGTACTTGTTACAATCATATCATGCCCATATAGACTTGACTTCAACATTTTCAGTAATGTATGAAGTAGGTATTACTGTCCTAATTCAGTATTTCAGGCAGTAAAAATTGGAGACATTGCCCAAGTTCACACAGTTATAAGTAATGAAATCAAGATATAAACCTCGACCCACTTTATGGCTTCACGTGGAGGATGACAAGTGGCTTTTATGTTCATCTTTTTTTCCTTATTTGAGAAAATGTGAATTACTGCAGCAAAGTGAATCTCTTCCTCCTGTGATCGCATGACCACTGCTTTGCTTCACTGACTTGAACGCTCGGAAGTTACTAGCCTTGCCCCTCTGAGGCCACTAGATCTGTCACATGGATTCATACATTGGGTCAGCCTTAAACACTGTTTGATTCATTTCAAGAAACATGAACTGAGAGCTGTCAGTGAACCAGGCACTACGCTAGGGGCTTGGGGACCAGCAATCACGGATAAAACTTCTTGCTCCTGAGGATATCGGTCTGGAAGGAAATAGACCAAAATGATCATAATGGATACCTCTGGCATTGGTTTAAGCCATCTTTTCCTCTTCTTTCTTATCTGCATAAAATGTCTGCTAGCATGTGTTACTTTTAGAAATGCTTAAAGAAAAACAACAAGCGCTGCAAGGAAAGAAACTATTCTGAAACCAATCTCTGATGACAAAGGCTGCACTAGCACCGTTACCCCAGCCTTCAGATTCCTTACATCATAGGGGCACTATTGTTCAAAGCCACTTTGGGGAACTGTTTAATTGGGAACCTGCTAGATATCAGACAGTCTGTTAAGTGTTAGAAGTTATAGAGATAAATAGGATAAACTTTGAAATGGAAAGATGGTGGGCTATGATATTTTCCATTTATATCGATACTGGTCTCTTCTGTTTGCATAAAGCATTTGCCTGTTTTTGTAGAAAGTAGCTATTACATCTGTCTTGACATGAAATGTCTTCTTTTGAGAGCTATGCAAAAAACCCACAAATTATCATTGCATGCCAATAGAAAGACAGAATAACCCCATAGAATCCTCTTAGATATAATATTTAAAGAACCTCTACTGTTGGGTAGGAGTCTGAAGCTGAAAAAGTAAACTACATAATGCTTTAAAAAAAAGAAGTTCTAACACTTCTCAAAATCCTTCCTCTAAACAAGGGAATGAACTAGAGAGCTAACCCAAAGTGCTAGCACAGAGCAGAATGCTGTTGTTATTAATATAATAAACGGATGCCATAGATGCCAACTTTATGCCCTCTGCCTAAACCCTCTCCAAAGAGCCTTCCTGGCTTAATCCTTTTATGAGGCTAAAAAAAAATAATAATTTCAAGCCTCTGTGGGCCATATTGGACTCTCATGGTCTTTTGTCACCCTTCAGCCCCTCGCCCTAGATAAACAGCTTCTCACATGCAAGGGGAAGCCATTGGCACCAACAACAGTGGATTTACTGTCACTCTGTAACTATACAACTGTTATGTCATCATTCATTATGCAAGTATTGATCAACTTGTGCTGTTACAGATAAATGAGATGAGAAATTTTTTTTTTTATCAAAAACTCTCTTTTGGATAAACTGAAGGAGTTCAATTTGGTCCGCCCAGTTATCGGAGGTTGTTTTAAAACTGTTGTTATTTTGGCAATATCAATGAAACCTATGGCTTTAGCTAAAGAGAAATATGACATCACATAAATTAATGACATGGTTAAGAATGAAGGGCTAAATACCATTTAGATACACCAACATTTAATATATTGAGCCCTAAAATTCCAGTGGATAAAAGCATGAATTAACTGCAAACTGCAATTAATGACCCAGACATTGAATATAATGAAAATTAATGACCTGAATTCTTTCCAGTGTAACACCTGGTAACTGACCTTTGAAGATCAATGGTATCAGGTGAAAACAGTAAACATCAGAGAATAAAAATCTTGATTTTCAATGCAGAAAATATTTTCCAATTGCAGTGTAAAAATGTAATACACTTATTTAAAAATAGATATATACACATATATATGTACATATATTACAAATAAAGTGACCCTGGCTATAGACACTAGGATAGCGCTATCTGGGAAACAGGTCCATGGTACTGACAGCCGTCCCAAAAGAGATTCAGGAATCCCGGACTGAGATTCTAACAGCCACAGTCCTCTCTCTGCAGCTATAAGAATCACTAGACCTGGAGCACCTGGGTGGCTCAACCGGTTAAGCGTCTGACTCCTGATTTTGGCTCAAGTCATGATCTCAAGATCGTGAGATCAAGCCCTGCTTCGGGCTTCAAGTTGGGCATGGAACCTCTGGGATTCTGTCTCCCTCCCTCTCTTTCCGCCCCTCCCCTGTGTGCTCTCTATCAGGAAAAAAAAAAAACAAAACAACAAAAACATTAAAATACAAAAAGACAATCATAAGACGTGGCAGACCAGGACCCTAGGGACCATAAAGAGAAATATATTGAGAGAATCAGAGAGGGAAAAAAATGGAAATTCCAAGAGATTTGCAAGCCCAAAAGGATAAAGGGTGGAAAGCAGGCCAAGACAGAAGAAGAAAGATATTTCATTTTGGAGAGTGAAGAAATATTACTTCATAAATGTTAGCTTTCCCTGCATCAATAAGCATGAGTCTCAAGTATCAAGCAAAGGAAATCATAATGTGCACCCTTTTAACTCCTTCAACCTCTAATGCTCCAAGAAATGCCCACAAAGTCCCTTTAGAATCTCCACAAAAGTTGCCACCTCTTCCCAAACCCCCCCAGTAATGCCTTAAACAGTAACATTTAAAATAAATAAAAGATGATTTATAATTCAGTTGTCATATTTTTAGTCTTCATTATCAGTATCATAATGTCAGGAAACTGATGGCTGTTGGTTTAAGTGTTTAAATATAGTTTTTACTCTTTAAATGGAAAAAAATGAATAAGGTGCCTCAGTAATACCCATTGCTTATCCAACCTCCCTTCTGCTGTATGTGGAAATGTCAAAAGTCCTGCCAGAGGGCAAACCAAGAGCCACAGGGAGATGAGGACCAGAATAAGGCCCTAAACCATGAAGGTGCTGGCCTCTCTGGGCCCTGATGCCTTGCATAAAGGTCCCTGAAGAAGCCACCCACAGATAATTCAGGTGTGTCTCCGGTTTCACTCCGTTGTTGAAAGTCAAGTTTCATTTCTGACTGAACCTGAACAGTTTCAGGGCAGAGTCTGATTCCAGCTCTTGCTCAGGGATGAGGAAGTCACGGAACCATATGTTCCCATGCAGTGACGTGCTAGCAAGTGAGGGGAGTTACTGCAATTACTTCGTCAAAGGTTCCTGGGGGAACCAAACGGTATGACTATGAAGAAAATATAAGAGGTTGCCACTGAAAACACAAGTTTCATAGAAACTCACTAAAGAAAGATTATGAGAAAAATGGAGACTATAGGGAGAGTCAACTATTATATACAGATATCTTGAAAAAATGTCTTGTTTCTGTTCTCCTGATTAACTGGGCTTCTCTTTTTATTGCAATGCTTATTTTGCACCTGATCTTGGCCAAAAAAATCAAGAAGTGATTGCAAGTGCTTATTCTGGTATAAAAGAGTATAGTCATGGGGCACCTGGGTGGCTTAGTTAAGCGTTGGACTTTGGCTCAGGTTATGATCACACGGTTCATGAGTTTGAGCCCCACATTCGGGCTCTGTGCTGATAGCTCAGAGCTTGAAGCCTACTTCAGATTCTGTATCTCCCTCTCTCTCTCTCCCTGCCCTACTCACACTCTCTGTCTCTTAAAAATGAACATTAAAAAAAATTTTTTTTAAGAGTATAGTCATTTAGTAGGTATCTAGCATCAATTCTATGTTTCTGAACTTGGCTAGAGCCTGTAATTACATTTAAGAATTTGAAACCTATGGGGTGCCTGGGTGGCTCAGTCAGCTAAGTACCCAACTTCAGCTCAGGTCATGATCTTCACAGTTTGTGGGTTCTAGCCTCATGTCAGGCTCAGTGCTGACAGCTCAGAGCCTGGGGCCTGCTTCAAACCTGTGTCTCCCTCGGTCTCTGTCCTTACGCCACTCATGCTCTCTCTCAATCTTTCTCTCTCTAAAAAATAGATAATAATAACCATTAAAAAATAATAAAAAGAATTTGAAACCTAAAATAATAACTGGGACACACACACACACACATTTATGCCTTCTCTGCCCTATAATTACCCATTGATTACTTAAACTATGAAGCCACCTTGAGATGTCTCCCTCACAAAAGATAAATGAAGGCAGAACTCTGAAGCTGTCCCGGCATTTGATACAGAACTGGCGTATACCATTGTGAGTGACACCCATCTGAGAGGAAATCATCGTGGGGGGGGCTCGGGGCGGAGGGGTATTGACAGATGTTTGGAGCTCACTATCCTTAGGTCAAGTCAGTGAATCCACTCCCTACCTATTTGCTCTGAAAAATAAAGCAAATCTCCTTCCCACATGCCATTTGGCTTCCTGAGTCTTGCCTTGTTGTTTCGCCTAATAGCCGACAACAGAATTGATTCTAAAAAGAGAAACTTGGCTGTATCTGCTGCAGCAGAAGTTCTGGTTTCTGTCTCCGGGAGCGGACACACCCCAAGTGGTCTTGGCCTGACCTGAAGTCTGTGAAATGCTGAAGGGCTGTCAATGGGGTCACACCTGTTTTTCTCAGTTTAATGGCATGTTTATTTAGCCAAAGCTTATATTTGGGAACTGTAAGCAAATAAAGAATGGTTATAGAAAGCAGATAATTTCTGAAACTAAAGACCACAGTCAAGCATAAAGCTAAGTAAACACAACTTTGATGTGTTAAGATGGACTGCAGCCAACTTCTAACAATCCTTCACAGTTTTTACTTGGTTTCTCACACACGATCTCATTTGATCCTTGCAACAACCTTGAGATGGTTTAATCACAAAGTTGTTATCCCTATGTCACAACAGAGGAAACTGAGTCTCGGAAAAGTTAACATGAGTTTCCAGGGATTACTGTCATAAGCAGCAAAGTCTATATTTAGAAGTGAGTTTTCTGACTCCAGAGCCATTCTCCTTTTTTTTTATGTCTTGCTGCCTTCAACTAAATATATAAACCATTACATGAGGGACAAACTTTCAAAACAACAAACATTTTTGCTGGTTTTTAAAAACGCTCTGAGCAGTTGCATAGGACACCAAATGTGGCAGCCTCAACAAAAGAGCAGACTGATGCAGGGCCAGAGCGTTTTATAACTAAAATCCCTAGTGTCTCCACTCCTGAACGTGACCTTACTAGTTGTTAAGCTTCTCAGGTGATCTGTTCCATTTATACCATGTAATTATTTGGGGAACCATAAATCCTTGGGCATCAAGTAAATGCTGATCACCTAAATTCTACAATTAACATTCTATTATACTTGCTTTGCCCCGTATCAACCTGTCTGTACGTCTCTCTATCCAACTAGCCATCTGTATTATTTTTCTGAAGCTGCAGATATCAGGATATTTTACACCTAAATAGTTTGGCATGCATATCATTAGTTATCAATAATTGCTGATGACTCTTATTTTTTAAGTATAATTTGCATATAATCAAATATATAGATCTTAAGTGTGCCATTCAGTAAGTTTTGCCAAATGTATAGACCCATGTAACTCAAACCTCCGTCTAGATATGGAATATTACCCTCGCCCCAGAAAGTTCCTTCTCTTTATGCCCCTTCCCAAGTTCCCTCCTTACCTTTACTCTAATATTTATCACTAACAATTATTTTTATCCCTTCTAGAACATCAAAGAACGGAAGTCATACAGTATTTACTCTTTTGTATAAGGATTTTCTCACTCAAGATCATGTTTTTGTGATTCATGCATGTTGTTTTGTATATCAAGAGTTTACTCCTTGAATTGTTGAGCATTTCTCTATTGGAAGAATATACTACTTTCTTTTTCCACTCTCCTCTTGACAGATACCTAGGCTATTTGCAGTTTTTAGGTATTCTAAATAAAATTACTATGAACAGTCTTATAGAGACTTTTTTGTGAATATGTTTTCACTTCTTTTGTTAAATACCTAGAAATGGATTGCCAGGTCCCAAGTAGGTATATGTTTAGTTTCTTAGGAAACTTCCTTAACTCTTTTCAAAGCAATTGTACTGTTTTAACTCACATCAACAATGTATGGAGAGTCTCTGTTGCTTTACATCATCAGCAACATTTGGCATCTTCAGTCTTCTAATTTTAGCCATTCTGGTGGATGTTTATCATATTACTTTTTGAATTACCAAATAAGAACATTCACAAAGTATATCCACACTTCCATTATCAAGGGGCATCTTAGGCAATCTCTAGATCTAAATCCCTCTAATACTATACCAGTTCAGGCTTAACTATACCAGTTAAGCCATACGATTAAGACATTAAATCTTAATTCTCATGCTTCAGGAGTTGATTGAAAGATTCATTCTTTGACAAGTTATTTTAAATGCTTTTGGCTTCAACCTGACCTCCAAATCACTGAATGTTGATGAAGTTAATTTTTAGGATGTTTTCCCACTAAAACTAAGATTTTCAAATTAATCAAAATGATCAGAATAGCTCTTGATTTATGCTCAATAGAAAAAGAAGGGTGCCTAGATGGCTCAGTCATTTAAGCATCTGACTTCAGCACAGGTCATGATCTCACAGCTCATGAGTTCGAGCCCCAAGTCGGGCTCTATCTGGGCTGACAGCTCAGAGCCTGGAGCCTGATTCTGATTCTGTGTCTCCGCCTCTCTCTGCTGCTCCCCGCCTCATGCTCTGTCTCTCTGTCTCTCAATAACAATAATCATTTTAAAAATTTTTTTAAGAAAAATAAATAAGCACATGCTAATCACAATCCTGTAAAATGTCTTTGACTAAATTAAATGGGCACCACCACAAGGGTGACTCTCTTAGACTTAAACTTGATTAATAAGAGTGAATTCATTTAGACTAAGCTTAAGTAATACTATGTGCTAAAGTTACCTCCAAGTTAAGTTGCTTCTAATTGCTGGAGGAAGTCATAGGCCTAATTCTGTCTTAATGTAAATTCTTTCTTAGGCCTTCTAATTTATCCTTAGAAAGTTTCAAGCTCTTACATCGCTGTTTTCTTGGCTTTCCCTGCATTCTCTCTGTTCTAACTTGATTGATCATTTATTATGAAAATAACCTACATGATCTTAATGCTTATCAAAATGTATTTCAGTCCACTGCTTATAACATTAGACATGTTTTAACTCACTTGACATGTCCTTAATGAACCTTTAGTAGTCAGCAGCAGCAATGCCGCTTAGAGCCCTGAAGCAGGAGAAACAAATTGTATGAGTCCTGAAGCTGATGGAACTGGTCAAGTCATCTCATTAAACACTACCGTCAACAATAGAATAACATTTCCACTGCTCTTTAGCTACTTCCTTTCTTTCTTTGACTACAGTTTTCAAGATATGAAAGGATATTCTGCAAGTATATATATGAATTTTTGAGCCAGAAAATTTATAATGCAACCTGAGCATCAATTAATCACTGTTAGCCACATTATATTTCCGGTGGCACCCATTCCGTTCCTCCCTGTAACGTCTAGGATGGGCAAAATGGCTCCACAGTTTTGAGAATCCCCGTTGGTTACAGAGGCTTTAGGGAGATGGCACATGAGGGAATGGAATGAATTAGGCATTTTAATCTCTGTCCTGACTTGCTTTTTTCAGAAGCACTAAATATACTACTTTATCGCTCACTATCTAGCT
The DNA here is from genome assembly GCF_006229205.1 of Suricata suricatta. NCBI lineage: Eukaryota > Metazoa > Chordata > Mammalia > Carnivora > Herpestidae > Suricata > Suricata suricatta. Next base: position 45,256,787 of record NC_043705.1, read on the forward strand.
GTAAGATAATAAAACATACTGGTTCCTAAGATATGTTAACATGGAAATCATTTGTTTAAGTTCCATCAAATGTCACCTATATATGAGTTTGCGTATTTTTGGAACTAACTACTAGGCACATGTTTTGTACTTCTGAAAATAAGAATACTCCATGGCTTGAAATGATATTACGGTGACTAATTGTGCCACATATCAAATGTGCAATATGTACTACAGATTTATTATAAGTTCCTTTTTTAAAAAATCTGCGTCTGTGCCACCAGGGCCAATGTTATACACAGGTGAAAATAGGCAGCTATTTTGGGATGATGAAGCAGCACGGAAAAGACCTGCCTGCTGTAAAATATTTTTCATCTAGGCTGCCTTAGGGATAAGACACTATCTTCAGGTTTTTCTATCAAAATGAACGTATTAGTGGATAATACACCAGAATCACTTTTTACTATATGAACCATTAGTACCCATTATTCCTCCAGAATCTAGTAGAATCATGAAGGGATAGAACACAGAGATATTTTGAAAAGCTGAAGATGATATGAAGTGAGACATTTTGTCTGTGTGGTTGGGGGGGGGTGCAGGGGAGGGGCCGTGTGGGGAAGAATTCCAGGCAGCCCACGGCAGCTTGAGGGTAGAAGTCCCTGGGAAGAAAATCTGGGACTTCTGCAAAAGATACACTTCTGGGGCTGGACCCATGAGACACAAATGAGAAACTAGCATAGTCCTTTATTTCCTGGAGAAACCCAAATCTTGCATCGGAGCTCTTCTGAGGCACTTTGCGGTGGTATAGGAAGACAAAATAACTTTGCAGGCATCCGTGCTACTGAGGCAAAAACTTGGGCATCTTTCCGTGTTACATAACCCGTATAGTTAGATAAACGCTGGTTCATCTGCTAAATAAGTCCTGAAAATGAAAACTGATTATCATTGTAAAGTGCTGTGTAAATACAAATTCTTTTTACTGTGAGTTCAGAAAACTTACATAAAAATCAAGGCATCATTCTCTCTCTGATAATTGCCCCCAACATTTTGCCAGTGACCACTTTATAAAGGAATCAAATCCAAATGCTGCAGTATTAAATCAGATTTCATTGCGTTTTAAATGAATGGGGATAAAGATGACACATTAGGGCATGTGACAGAGATCACTTCTAGGCTTCTTCCATTTCTAATGTATCTCTCAACTTTATCTCTTTTGTGTAGACTGCTTTATTCAACACATGCTACTGTGACAGCATATAAAGCGTTTTCCGGACAATGTACTGTTCCACAAATGAAAAAGTAACAGTGATCCCTCCATGTTTTATCATATCCCGTTTATACATTTTATCATAGGCAACAGTGAAAGGTTCAAGGACTTCAGAATAAATTTTAAAACATAAGTTCAGTAACTATTTAGCTTTAGATTGTTAGGCATAGATTAGAATGATATTACTTTTCCTTTTCATAAAATGTTTGTGTTTTCTCTAAAATCATTGGCCTTTTGTAAATTAACAAGAGCAAACAGTAAAGGGATATCCTTCAGATTGAGACAAAAGACCTTGATAAAAATAGCTGATATCTTGTCTCTCTAATCACATTATTCTAGGGCCTTAATATTAAAGAGCTCTCATAATTGGCAATAGAAAAGCTCTTCATTAGTTTCTCTAAAAATAAGAGTTTTTAATCTCTTCTTGCAGGCTAGGAGAGTCTTATGATTTAAATGTATTTTGGAAATCTATTTCAACAGTTAAATCAAAAATGTCTGATATTTTCAATTACTTAAAATATTTATGATTTTAAGCTCCCAGCAGAAATCTGCTGAAGAGAAAAAAAAAATTAAGAGCTGTTAGTCAGAAAGACGCTTATGTAAGAACTGTGACATTGGTCATTGCTTTGAAAGCAGGAAGTCCTATATTTTAGACTCAAGGCTTTAAGAAATCTTTATTGAGCATCCCCCCATCCACCCCCCCCACCCCTCAGAGCTGAGACAAATGGCTGATGAGTGAAATCCTGAGAAATGCTCACAGCTTTTCTCCTTCATTCTGTTACAGCCCGGAAGATGGTGAGATCCATCCAGAAATCTGTCGGCTTTATATCCAGCTGCAGTGTTGCTTAGAAATGTACACAACAGAGATGCTCAAATCCATATGTCTGCTGGGGTCTCTTCAGTTTCATCGAAAAGGTATCTGCATTTAGCGTACTGCCATAAACACTGAGGAACGTTAAACAAAAGCTAATCTTTCTCAAAGGCCCCTATGCACCCTCTGTCTATCTACACCCAGAATGGATGTAAATGTTTCAGGGAATGTTTGAGGTAAATTAACAAAAGAAGTTTATACCAATACTAAGTGCATAAGAACACTGATCATCTTGAACAGAAATTGTGGCAGAAATGGTTCTCAAAAGTATCATCTTACCACTTGTGAGCATGACTTCGGTTACAATCAGCGTGGGGAGTAAAAATATGCAACAATCTTACTAGGGGTAAATGCCATCCAAGACTGCTGCTATCTCCCTAAATGAATTTGGCTGCAAGAAGACAAATTATATATTATATCTCAAAGATTTAAAAATAGGGGGAACTCAACCAACAATACAGAGGCATACGAATAACAGAAAAGTCTCATTCCTTGACTTAAATTATAAAGGAATACATTGACTACAAGGATTAAAACTTCCAGAGGTGCCCATGATTTTAGCATGGTTTAATAGGACTTTTGACTCACATTCTGAATGATACCCTCTGCCTTCTCCTGGGTGTTGGTTCTACCCTCACACCCCACATCAGTGAACTGAGTCCATCAGTTCCAGTCATCTGCATATGAAAAGATCCATAAAAAGACTTTTTCCCCCACTACAGACTAGAAAATGTCCTGAGCTTCATTCAGGGTCTATCCCTGAACCAATCACTATGGCCAGAGGAATGGTTTTATATGGACTGATTTAGGCAATCAAGGCCCATTCCTAGAACCTCAAGAGGAGGTTCAACCAGTGGCCATTACATGATGGGAGCAGGGAGAATGGGATAGATGGTGGGGAGGAAATCAAAAGTTTCTGTTAGTGGAGGATTCAGGGATATTTTCTTCACTCATTCAGTGAACAAATAATTTATTGGAAATCTCCTAATGGCAAATATTTTATGCTGAAACTCAAAAGAAGAGGATGATGTGAAGAAGGCAATTCTTGTCTGTGATTTAAATTCAAAGAGAGTAAACCCTGTAATACGCAGGGAAAATCGTAGAGGAAGGGTGGGGCTTGAGCTGGGCTGTGAAGACAGAGTTCAAGTAGGGAAGGAAAAACAAGGACCTTGCAGTTCACACAGAAACTTGAAATCAAATGAGCGTGCAGTTTGGGAGGGGCGGGGGAACTAAACTACATGACAAAGTACTTGTAAAAATCAAATCTTACACACATACTATATATGCACAAGGCAGAACTAAAAATAGGATTTTGCTACACTACTCCATTTTTTTGAAACATGAATATTACTTTTTTTTTTCCTTTCTCCTTCTAAAAGCTGACCTTTCAACAAATTCCTTCAGTACTTCTGTTATTAATGCAAGTGAACATGTTTGGAGAGATTAGCTCCTAGACACTCTTGATGCCTGATCAGAAAATTCAATACTCACACACACTGATGACATCCAAACAAGTTGTCACTGGCCTGATGTCTTCACTTATCCTGTCTGCTCACTCCCTCCCTCATGCTATGTCTCTTACACACACACACACACACACACACACACACACACGTGCACATCCACGTGCACGCTTGCACACATTCTTACATTAAACTCACATGCAGAGTAGCGTTTTCATCATTTTTGACCATCGTTGAACAGAACAGGTATGGATAGTTTGTTCCTGAGGTCTGCATTGGCAGCTTTTGCAGTATTTTCTTTCATGAACATGTTGCTCTTGGAATCTCCCTAGTCGATGACATGTCCTCCACCAATGACCTCCACCCCCCACTCTCGCTCTAACTCCTGTGTGCCACCTGGTCTCCTGCCATCCACTCCTACTGTCTTTTCACAACTGGGTTTTGAAAGAAAGGCTCTTCTTGACTAGCCCTCTGTTTAAAAGTAAATGGAATTCCCTCATCCAGGTTTTTTCCTTATTGTATTTGGAAATACTGTATTGTCCTGAGCACATAAGTAAAAAACACATCGCCTCTCAACTGATCAGCTCTTTTAGTCTTCAGTGCCTCCTGCCTTCATTGTCATCTCTGATCTGCTTCCTTCCCTGCTTCTTGTTCTAAAAACAGTGACCCCCTGCTACTGCTCTAGCACCTTGCCTTCCATGTACAGCACTGAAAAGAACCTGCCTGATAGTGTCTTTGATTTCTCCCGCATGTACGACTAAGACTCCACTTGGACATCTATTTTATTCTTCTAAAATCATTCTTCCTTAAAGGGTAAATCCTTAGAAAATCTGCTTCAAAATTATCCAGGAATCTGACTGAACTTGCAGCCTCATGGGTCCCACCCCAGAACTACTGTATCAGAATCTCTGGGGGCCCTCCAGGTGATTCCAAAACACAGTGAAATCTGTAAGGTGTTACTCTATCCTTTGAAACAAAAGGAAATCACCCCACTATATGAATAAAAATGAAAACTTCCAAGTCCTTACCTTGCCATTCTATATCCACCTAAGTGTATGCTTTCAACTTTGTTCTATGCTTTATTCTTCATCATCCAAGCTGATGAAAAGCAAAGACAAAAGTAATAGGTACCTCTGATGAGCAAGAGCTGTGTGTGATGGCTCATGCTCTCCCTGCAAGCCCCTGACATGACCACTGAAGTAAAGCTATGGTTTTCAAAGTGTAGTTTCTGCACTAGCAGCAGAAGCATTGCTTGTAAAAAATGCAAATTCTTGGTTAATTTGGTAAGGGTCTCTTTTAGGTGCTGTCTGGTTTACAAAAGCAGGAATGACAGCCAATTTGTTTCTTTATTTTTCAGGATCCTGGGCATATAAGTGCAATACGCCTCCATGGTTCTTTCTA
>NC_043705.1:45261867-45283467 GCF_006229205.1 Suricata suricatta
AAAAAAAGCAGTCTTATTTAAAGCTTAAAAAACCCTGAACACCTGAGTGGCTCAGTCAGTTAACTGTCCGACTTTGGCTCAGGTCATGATCTAAGGTGGGTGAGTTGGAGCCCCGCACCAGGCTCACTCTGTCAACACTGAGCCTGCTTCAGATCCTCTGTTCCTCTCTCTCTGCCCCTCCCCCCACCACTCTCCCCATGCCCTGTACCCTACCACCCCTAACCTCCCTGCCTGTGCACATGCTCACTCTCTCAAAAATAAATAAACCTTAAAAAAATAATAAGTGAACTTGAAACACTACATTGAAAGTGGAAATAAGTAACTAGAAGTAGGCACCAAGGAAAATGTCATTAAACTGGAGAAAATAAAGCACTAGAAAACGTGTATGAAAATACACACTTGACAAATATCCTGAAAATTTCTGAAATGCCAAATAAAATACTAGCTCTTGGAAAAGGGATGGTTCCATTAAAGAAATCTTTTCTAATTTTTCTAGTCCTATATTTATATCATACTTCATTTCTATTTCTTTATTCTGTCCATTAACTTCATTACACCTAAGAGATTAACCCTATAATTACAGTTTTCAACTCCTGGCTGATTTGTTACTGTTCACTAATTTATATTCCCACCATCAGTATGGCATAGAAAACATCAGTTGATGTCATTAGTTTTTCTTTTTTCTTTCTTTGGTATCATTGGAAATTGGAGAGTAACCTGTGTCTAGAAGCCTCCAGTTAATAAGCATTAAGTATATGAAGTGTGCTGCTAACAATCTGGAAGGCCGTGACTGAAAAGACGAGAAATACATGACTCCAGTGACCATGGACTGCCAGAAATGACTGGGAGAAATATGGCCAGGGGAACTGGATTGGCCCAGTCTGTAGAACATGCAACTCTCCATCGCGGAGTTATAAATTCAAGCCCCACATTGGGTGTAGAGATTACCTAAAAATAAAACCTTAAAAACAAAAGGAAGAAATACATCCAGAGACTACAACACAGGAGTATGAAACTTCAAGAGTTGAGAAAATGAAGAGATGTAATGTGCATCTTGTCCTGGAAATGGACAGCGCCTACTCGTAACGGTAGACAGACAGGAGTCAGCAAGCCCACACAGTGTTACCTTATACGAACAAGAAATGAGGAAGGATAGGGAAGAAGGCTCTGCCAATGTGACTTACTAAGAAATGGAGCCAGGATATGTGATTAAGGGAAAATACGTGAAGAATTTAAAAGAGCAATGGAATGGATCCTGAAGTGTAGGCCATTTCAAACTTCAGGGAAGGTTGTAGAAGTAACAAGGGGAAGCATGGATCAAGGAACCAGACCCCTTTCCCCAGGATCTATACAAATCTGTCTACCAAGATTGAAGATACCAGATTATGTATTCTTTACCCAAATGCATTAGTATCTCTGGTGTGGCGTCGGGCTAGGGAAGTGGTCTGTCTAGAAAATCTCACTAAGTGCCTTTATCTAAGAAATCAATAGTCCTCGGAACCTTGGAAACAGTGACTCCCTTTCTAGTCTGTTATACTCAATTATGTTTCTGCTTAGAATTTCTTTCTGGTGTGTTTCTTCTAATGTGCGATAAAAGTTAGTGTTTGGATAGCTTTTAGGTTAGCTAATTTCTTCTCCTCTACATGAGGGTTACTGGTTTGCCATTCCCCTCTTCTTCACGATTTCTTTTCCATTAGAGAAAAGGAAGGAATTGTAACTGAATCAAGTTTGGCTCTATAACAGAGTCTCTGGTCAATTTGTTGCTGCTGATGGTGGTGGTGGTGTGTTGTTGTTGTTGAGATTAGATATTGAAGCCACTTGTTTCACAGTTACATGTACTTTTAAAGTTTTATTTCTAGTTACCTCATGGCTACCATCAGAAGTTCAGCAAGTACTGTGCACCACGGTTAGTTTTGCTATTGTATTGAGGAGTCATGATCTTACTCTAGGAGAAAAAGGGAACTCAAAGTTACTGGAGGAGCAAAGAGTATGGTTTCTTTCTGGGAAAAATAGGGCTCATATCATTTTAAAGCTCCTATACGGAGCTCAGATTTAGTACTGAAGATTGTCTTCCTTTCCCAATTAAGCAAATTCTAAGTATCCTTAGACCTTAACATAATCTTCCATGGATCTTCATGCCTTTTCCATGCACCATGCTGAATTTTTGCTGTCTCATACATCTCTTTGGTACAATATCCTTGGAAATCTTTTATAATGTACAAGATCATGGCACTGCCAAAAAGAAGAAGGAGAAGGAAGAAGAGATAGAGGTGGAGGAGGAGGAAGAGGAGGAGGAGAATTAGAAGAAAAACAGTAATAAAATGATTTTCTTTTTTTTTCACGGCCAACAAAATTAAAGTCAATTACAGTAATGTGAGGTAAAATTCAGATTTAATAAAGGCATTGGGTTGTACCACATAGCTTGTGGTTTGAAGAATTGTTTATTTCAAGAAGATGACAGATGGGAATAATTTTAGTCATTTTATAGTTTCATATTCTAACACTTCTAAGTTGTAGATTGGACCATTGCTTGACAAAGTGTAATTTCTTTGTTTATAGTGCAAAATAGTTGCTCTCTCTTCTTCACACTTAGTTAGCTAGGAAATCTTTTCCCATAACTGTGTCCCTGTATTGCACTGACCATCAGTGCCTGTTTCCTGCCACCAGATGAAATGGGATTGTAGATCTCATTCGTTCTGTTGGCAGAAAATGGAGCCAGGTTTCTAAGGGAATTGAATGATCCTACCATGTTTTAACCATGGCTTTCCTCTCTCTCACATTCTCTCCCCATTCAATCAGTTTAGGCGACATTGTTATTGAAAGAAGCAGAGGCAATAGAACATTCCAGCGCAGCTCTCCTGTGCTTGTGAACTTGCTCTTTCCATCTGTGTTTTTGTCTCACCTTGCCGCTGTCAGTGGCCCCCTCTGACCCTGCTCCACCTCTTGGCCACAGCTTACAGCAAAATTGTCCCCAAGTCCTCTGAGGGAATAACGTAATCACAAAGGGAAAGGAGAAAGAAATGTTGAAAGTTGAAAAAAATCTTAATTCAAAAATCTCGTGGGAGCTGAGAGCTCAAGATGTTATTATGAGAAATTAATGAACTGTCTGCCATCTAGCAAAATACAGGATGAACTCAAGACAAAGAACAGAATATGAGCAGTAAAGACCAACGTATTCAAGCATCCTATTAAGAAATGTAAAGAAAATGACCCACACCAATAAAAGAAACAAGCAACATGAAAACACAAATAGAATACAGCCACAAGTAAAGACTTTATTTCCCAATGTAATGAGGCAACTGATACTAAAATAGAACAGCAGGTTAAAAGAAATAAAGCAGGATAAATCTTAAAATAGATATGATTCAAATTCTGAGTAGAAACGTGCATTCATTCTTTGAACAAATATTTATTGAGCACCTATCATATCTAAGGATATGATAACATCTAGAACAGGTGCTAAGGGACCTCAGGGATCAAGGCTAAAGAGATACCTGTTATTGTCAAGTGCAGAAAAATGGGAAAGAAAAGAAGAGGAGAGGAGAGAAGAGGAAAGAAACACAAAAATGTTCTAAAAATCTCAAATACTAATAAGTGCAATGTCAGTAATTAAAATAGAATGGATGATATAATAGAAAGTAACTGGACAGCTACCCTAGAAGGGATGGTCAAAGCTCTGTGAAAAGATAGCATTTAATCTAAGATTTGAATGACAAGAAGGAAACAACCTCATAAACATAGGTGGCTGATGCAAAGAATCCAAGACTAGGACAAACTTGTACTGTTTGCAGAACATAATTAAAACCATCTTCTGGAATCTATTACTAGGATTATCTAGTACCGTCTATTACTCTGTCTCTCCCTGTCTTCATATGCCAAACATTGAGAAGGGCAACAGATTTAACACATTTTGTCAAAGTGGAGTCGGTTGAGGACTAGGATGATATCAGTAACAATAGCTTCCGCTTACTGTGCACTTTCTACTGGCAACTGCTTTATACATACTATCTGGTTTTTCCTCAATGTTATTTCCAACGTTTTACAGATGAAGAACCCCAAGCTGAAAGATAACTTGCCTGGGGTCACACAGCACATTAATCCCATTGCAAAGTCTGACTGTTCCACCACACCAGACCATTTCCCACTAAGCTACATTGGAGGACATGAGACCATATCAACTGGAGAAATAAAAAGCAGTAGTATGATTGGTTGAATTTTATCTGCAGATTTGATTTTTTAATGATTAGTGTACATATTTCAAAATACCATGTTTAATGGCTAAAACCCATTATGTATTTAATTTCTAAAAAAATAACACTAAATTGGAGAGTGGGAGGGATGGGAGGGAAAGTTAACTCCACAGATCATTTAATGATTTGTAAAATATTTTACTTTAAGTGTGAAGAATCGTGACAAAGAAATGATTATATTTAGTAAAATTAAGTTAAATTAAAAGTAAATAAAATGTAGCATTTGTGTGATCCAGAGGAAACATGATTCAGCCATGATACCCATATGGAAAATTGGAGTTAATTAATTATACAGTAAAGACACATTATACTGTTCTGCTGTACTTTAGGGGCCAGAAATGAAGCAGTAAAAACCTCGTAGGGACTTTCTTCAAAGGCTCTCCCTCGTGGGGACCTGCAGCTCTCTGTCTGCTCTTCTCCTGTGCTGCTGGGGTCCCTGTGCCTCTGTGTCCTCGCACACCCACACGCAGCCCCCAAGATAGTGGCTACTGTGGGGCAGTGACAGGACCACAGTGCCGTACGGAGCACGAGGACGGTGAGGGAAGCTGGATCGTTCTGTATCTCTCCCTAATTGGTAAATGTTTATTTTCCAGTGTATGGATAAGAACAGAGCTCTATTTATGTTATCGGCTATATTTTCCACTATGTGTTTTATGGCACTGTGGATATTTTCTTTGCACAGTGTAGAAAAGCCTCTAAAACTACTTTCTAATATAGGTAAGCAACTAACTGAATTAATGTAACTTATTTCTACTTAACCTACATGTTTTTAAGAAACTCAAGAGTAAAGGTGGATTACTTCACAAACAGCCTACCTTTCCTCAGGTCTTTTCCCACAGTGCAGAGAGCTAAAGAGCACCTACCAGTTAGTATGGAAACGCTTGAGAGCAAGAACAACTACCTAGATAAGGTTCCATACATGCATCTCATGTAAACTGTGTTCGTTCTGCTCCCAGTCAGGATGAAAACTGTTGTGAAAGGAAAGCCTTGTCTGTGCAGAGTGGGTGACGTGTCAGGAGTACCAGGAACACAGGCGATCTGCCCCATCATCAAGGAGATGAGAGTGCAGTGGTATACTATGAGCTCAGAGAAGACTGGTTTTGATTCCTGGGGAAATGTATGCAAATGGATAAAATTGACATTGCTAGACACCAAGGGCCTCCAAAGAGACAGTGGTCCCCAATGTCATTGGCAGGAAAGCAAGAAGGAATGGAAGGGAGAAAGGGAAAAGCAATACAGGAATGCATGGATAGAGAAGAAAGAAGGTGGGAAAAATACCAAATCAGGAGAAAGAAACTCAAAGCAAAGTGTGATCCAGAAGCTTGCACTGGAAATAAGGAACCCTAGGATCATCTGTCAGGGCCCAGGATTTCTGAGGTGGAGGGTGCTCTCTGGAACGCTTGAGGCTGTCCCACTATCAGATGTGTTTTTATTTCTCCTAAACAACTGGCCATTTCTCACGAATATAAGAATAACCAACTTTCCAAACTGGTATGCGCTTCATGGGTGGTTTCCCTTAGCTTTTCCTCAAGCACGCCTGTCATATTATCCACAAACAAACTAAAAATACATGGAAATCCCAAGGGAGCTGAAGGCAAAAAGCTTCACAAGGCCCTGAGGAAAGTGGCCAACTTTCTGATGTCCCAGGTCTTAACAGTGATGAAGCCAGCTTAGTGTGATTTCCAGGTACTCTGTGGACTCTCTCTCCTACCCCTATCCCCTTCCTGAGCAAATATTTGTTCAATGAGGCCTGAAATTGATTTTTCGGAGGATAGAATTTTTCATTTCATAATCAGAAATGATTTTGAATGCATATTCACTCTCTTGGGTACAGTAACACATCGACTTGAAGTTACCATGTGCAAGCTGGTTGACCCCTTTCCTGCGAGCCAGGCACCTGACAGCCCACCTGATGTTAGAGGACTAGTTCTCCATCCTAAGGACACCTGGTCAAAGCGGGGAAGCTAGGGATAAAGAACTCAAACCAGCCACTGTTCAGGTGTGTAGAACAGTCCTCTGCTGACGGGCTAATGTGGCTCATAAGAACATCTATAAACTGAACCTAATTTTTCCAGCTTTGTCTTTCACTAACAACCCCCACCTTACCTATCCCCCATACCTTGCCCTGCCTTTCTTCAGGCATCTTGAACTATCTGTAGGTATTTGAACTTGCACATTCTTTGAAGTTCCTCCTTTTGGTTGGAACTTCTTACGCATCCTACTCTATTCTACATCCCTCCCTTTCATCTGGCCGACTTTCTAGGTCATAACTTAGATGGGTCTTCATAGAGGAAGATTTTTCTGGGCCTCCAGTGTTGGGCTGATGCCCACCATATGTCCCCAAGCATTTCCACGACACAGATTTTAGCACCTTTTACACTGAGGGGTAGGTAGTTGCCTGGTTTCCTGTATGTTGTCCTCTCCAGACTTCATCACTGAGTGCACTCATGACCAACTGTATCCCCAGAATTTAGCATAGTACCTAGAGCAAAGTTATCACTAGTGAATGGATGGATGTACTGCTTTCATTTTGCATCTGTTATGAAAAGAGAAGGAATACAGTTGGTGGAAGAGTTTGTCCAGAGACGTTAGACTGAACTCATACATGTATTTTCCCTCCTATGGAAACACCACTGAAATAACAGAAAAAGATACAATGAAAAAATAAGTAAATTCATATTCGTTCTTATATTTGTCAGGATAGAGTACTGCTGCATGAAGCAATACCAAATCTTGATGGATTAGAACAGTTAGAATTCAGTATCCATGGCATGGTCCAATTGTGAGAGCCAGGGTGGGTGAGCAGTGTTGCTCTTTCCGTTCTCCACATCCATCCAACGGTCGGAAGGAGAAAAGAAAGCAAGTGGAGTCACACGGGAGGATGTTTAGGAGCCAGCTTGGAAGAGGTGTACATCCCTCCTACTTACAAGCCATTGGCCACAGCTCTGGAACATGCCCCCCACCCCCACCCCCATTGTAAGACGAAAAGAAAACGGGGGTCAGGAAACAAAGAACAGTTGTCTATGCCCCTGAAAAACAAGGAAGGACATCTTCAACAAACCAGAAATTTCGAAGAATTTCTCAAAGCTCTAAAGTTATTGGGATTGGATTGGTAGATATAAATGAACAGAGGAAATCACAGCTGATAAGATACCCAAAAAGAAACAAAAGAAATTCAAGCAGGAGAAAATTACTGCAAAAATAAAATCAATTCCAGAAATACTTTGAATTTGGAATCCACAAATGCAAATCACAGGAAGGATTTCTGGGACCATTGTCAGGGAAATGAACGTTTGAAACGGCATTCAGAAAAAGCTGGACTGCCCCACACTGAGCAATGAGACCATGAGAGAATCGCCGCTCGCCCCAGGAGGACATCTGGTGTGATTGTCAGGACTGGGCAACGAAGCGGAGCAGAGTGTGAAAGAACTCTGCGCCTCCATAAAGACAGCTGTAGGAGAAAAAGGAAGCGAACACATTACTCCAGTGTTTTTTCACGGGCTAAATTGTTCAGTATATCTCACTGGAGCAGGAGGTTTAAACAGGAAACTCTGAGTAGACCAAAGGCCCCCCAAACAGGCCAAGTGCCCCAGTAACTTATTACTAGAGATGACACACACCCAGAAAATAAGCTTTATACACTTATTTTGCAGCCATACATCCTGTCCTTTCTCCAAAATAATCAGAAAGAGGACACTGTAATCAGAACGACAGGCAAACAGAGGTCCTCAAAGATAAATCTGGATAGACATCCAGGAATGACAAATTTTTTAAAAATCCACTTTGGGTAAGCCCCGCTTCTCTCTCTCTCTCTCTCTCTCTCTCTCTCTCTCTTTCTCTCCCTCCCCCCCACCTCCTTCCCCCTCATGGGATTCTTTCTTCCTCCCGCTCTCTCCACCCTAGCTCACTTGCTCCATCCCTCCAATAAAACAAAACACCAACACCCCAAAAAGAGGGTGCCAACTGCAACAAACAGCTAATACTTGAAGAACAAATTATAAAGTGGAAACAGATGAAGAATTTAAAATATAAGTAGTTGATATTCTCAGAGCCATTTGAGTCTATCATACCTATAAAACAATAATGGTCTGTAACAAAAAGGAAGCTCCAGTTTCTTGCATTTCTGTACATCTTGCCAAGTGAGGCGCTGACTGCTCTTTGTTTCATACTGTCTTTTCAAGGGTATTTACTTAGCAGATGCCTTGGAAAATAGAGATAGCATCGCTCTCCAGAGCAAGGCATTCTGACTATTCAGTATAATGAAAATGTTTCTCTCTGGGGCAAAGGGCAGACATGCTTATAAAAGGCAGGTTTCCTAAGCTCAGGGCTCCTCTTCTGTCACACAGCTCCTGGTTGGACAGGGACAGGTAGTGATCTGACCCTTTTGTGTCTCCATGTGGGAATTAGGACTCAAGAAAACAATGCAAATGCTTATTAGTCTGGCCATTGCTATTCTGTGAGTAATAAACTGTGTTTGTCTCTGACCCAGAAGTCTCCAGTCTTCTTCCAGTATCCAAGAAACTGTGGCAGGCTCACTGACAGCTAGACTAAAATCTCAGACCCTTCGCAGTTCTTAACAATTAGTATAAGAATATGCTGAGACCCTAAAATAGTGAACTAGAAGGTCAAGTCAAGATATTCTCCCAAAATTCAGCCCCCAAAATAAATATGGAATATGGAGGATAGTTAAGAAATATATAGGATGGATCCGGAGACTGCAATAAGAAATAGGAATTCTGAAAGAATGGAGAGAATAGAGAGAAGTAGACAAGAAAAAGAGAAAAACTTTTCCTAAACCTAGAAGAAATACTTAAATTGAAAATGCCATAACATCTCAATGAATCCCTCCATAGAATACTTAGCAATTCCTAAGGTGAAAGGGTACATCTATAATGGTACATCCCCTTTTTCCATTGGAATGAAGGCTTTGGACAGGAACTAAGCCACTAATAACACTTAAGTAACAATAATTGGACAAACCGACTCATATGCTTTCTAATGCACTGCATGAAGCCAGTCACAATATCACTTCTATAATATCCATGCCAAAAAATGTTTACTCTAAATCCGCACATGCAGAAACAATTAAGAAAATCCAAACGGAAAGATTTTCTATAAAACAACTAGCCTGACCTCTTCATTCAAAAATGTTAATAACATGAGGGTGTCTGGGTGGCTTAGTAAGTTGAGTGTCCAACTCTTGATTTCAGCTCAGACCATGAACTCCAGGTTCAAGAGATTGAGTCCCACGTTGGGCTCCACGCTGACAGCATGGAGTCTGCTTGGGATTCTCTCTCTCTCCCTCTGTGCCCATCCTCTGCTTGTTCTCTCTCTCAAAATAAAAATAATAAAATAATTATTATTTTATTATTTTATTTATAAAAAATAAAACGTTAAAAAATGTTAATGACATAAAGGGCAAAAAAAGGCAAGGGTGAAACTCTAAAAGAAAAAGGACAACTAAATGCAGTGCACAATTCTTAAATGGAAACTCCAATTTTAAAAAAGCTAGATGGGCGCCTGGGTGGCTCAGATGGTTAAGTGTCCGACTTTGGCTCAGGTCATGCTCGCACAGCTCACGGGTTCAAGCCCCACATTGGGCTCTGTGCTGACCGCTAGGAACCTGGAGCCTGCTTGGGAATCTGTGTCTTCCTCTCTCTCTGCCGCTCCCCCACTCACGCTCTGTGTGTGTTTCTCTCTCTCAAAAATAAACATTTTAAAAGAGCTTTTTAAAAAAAGCTAGAAAAATATTATTGGAACAATTGGAGAAATGTAAATATAGACTATGTATTAAATAATAGTATTGTATCAAACTACACTGAATTGTATTTAATCCAAGTTAAATAATTTTTTGACATGATCATTGTTTTAAGGTTATGTATGAAAAAATCCTGTTCTTTAAGAGATATATGCAGAAGTAGTAAAAGTGCCATTAATGTCTGCAACTTATTCTTAAATGGGACGTAAAAATTACATTTATATGTATATGTGACTTTAAATATAAAAGCTACATACAATCAATACAGTCTATGTAGATGAAACCTATATACATACGCATAGAGAGATAGAAATAAGAGAAAATATAACTAAATGTTAACAGTTTGTGACACTGCAATATTTGAGTGTCCATCATATTTTTTACAAGTTTGCCATCGGTTTACAAATTTTCAAAAATAAAACAATGGGAGATAATAGATTGCAAATGCCAATCAAGTGCCAAAAAAAGATTAACATGAAAAGAAGCTATTCCTACACATATTTAGCACCCATTTCATAAATTTAAAAAAATGTAAAGACAATACCCTAACAAGTTTTTAGAGAGCCATAAACAGGCTTCATACAAGTCATTCTGGATATGGATGTAAGATAAGGAAACAGTATCATCCAAGTTTTGAAAGAAACTTACTTTGAAGATAGATTCCTATATCTAGTCAATTAAAATTTAAGTGTGAGCACAAAGAAACAGAAGAAAATGTATTTTGCACAGATAGTTTCTGAGTTAATTAGTTAAGGATATGCTGCAACAAAATGAAAACGGAATCCAAGAAAGCTGAAGATGTGGAACCCAAGAAATGTGGCACACAAAGAAAGCAGGAGCCATAAATACACCACATTAGAGATTTTCATGAAACAGTTACAAGAAAAACCATATTCAAATTTATATACTATTAAAAATGTATTTAGTTAACAAATACATAAAGGGCGCCTGGGTGGCTCAGTCCGTTAAACATCTGACTTCGGCTCAGGTCATGATCTCCCAGCCCTGTGTCAGGGTCTGTGCTGACAGCTCGGAGCCTGGAGCCTGCTTTGGATACCGTGTCTCCTTCTCTCTCTCTCTGTCCCTCCCCCGCTTGTAATCTGTCTTTCTCTCTCTCTCAAAAATAAACATTAAACAAAATACATAAGCAAGATAATTTCTAAAAAAGACAAGTACTATAAAGGCACTAAGCAGATACTGTCCTGGGAAGGGACGCCCAACATAAAGTCGGTGCTATCAGTAAATGAAAGCAATTAATATCTACTTGCAGAATAAACTTGAGCCTGTAAATATTTTGCAGTTGAAAACCCCTTCAACACATACCAGTCCCTTCTGTCTTTGAAGATGCTTCAGCCAGAGAAGATACAATATGATCAAACTTGTACAGAGATTTTGTGAGCTGATAGAAAGCACTTTAGTGCAAGCCCAACATTCGAGGCTGTTATTTTTGTTCATCTGCATTAGCAGAGTTAGAATTAGTCACTGAAAATGAGGAAAGGGAGGAGATACCTGGTGAGATGACAAGCTCACATGTGTGTTTCAGGAATGTAAGAACAGTTATTCTACTTCGAAAAGATCAAAGAATGATATGTGTCTTATATAAGTAATAGAATTGTTACAGGCAGTAAGTGTAAACAAACTGACTGTAGATTGGATTCTATTTATGCCTCTGCGGGTAAAGTATATACATGAGGGAGGTAAAGAGAGGACTCCAGGGGCACCTGGGTGGCTCAGTCAGTTAAGCATCTGACTTCAGTTCAGGTCATGATCTCATGGTTTGTGAGTTGGAGCCCCATGTCAGACTCTGAGCCTGCTTCAGATTCCGTCTCTCCCTCTCTCTTTGTCCCTGCCCTATTCAATACTCAGTGTCTCTCTCTCTCTCTCTCTCAAAAATAAATAAACATTATAACATCTAAAAAGAGAGAGAGAGAGAGAGAGAGAGAGAGGAGTCCAAGAAAGAGCATCACACTACCTCATGTCTTCCCCTGTTCTCATTTGAATGAAAGCTTTGAGTTGTATAGTCCTGACCACAGGACAGGGGCTACTGGCCCCAAGCCAAGCAAAATCCATAAGCAGAGAATTAAGTCTGTTTATTTATCTTTTTTCTCTACTGTTCGCTGCCCAAAGCATACTGCGTTCCCCACAGCATTTTGACTCCACAGGAGTACCCCAGGACCCATGTGTGTTTTCAGATGGCCCAGACTTCCAGAGTCTTGAAAAACAGAGGGCTGGGGTTGGGAGCCCCCCCTTTTGCTTCTCTCTCAGATCTTAGCCACCCCTACAGAACTGTACCCTACGGCTGACCCTGCACAGCAGGAGGTGGGGGGTGGTAGCAGATGGGCAGCATTTGTTGCACTTTCTCAGGAAGTGCAATGCAAATGCTTTTAAGAGGTCAGAGCCCTCCAACTGTGAAACGGTAAGATGCTAAGTTACGTGCTTAATTAAATTTCACCCCCACAGCATACCATAAAATTGGAAAAGCAATTCCATCACCTAGGATCAATGTGCATAAAGTATACACAACAGGATGAGACGTTCTCATCAGTAAATGTGTGTGTGTGCTTTGGTTGAATATTCAGAGGTCCATTTCTACTCTAGGTTGATAAACGGTGTACAGTTAGTTACCACTTAATTGCTTGTTTCTTTTTCCTTGTGTTCCTGCCCGTATAGGTTACAAATTACAAGGATGAGATTTTGGTTAGTCTCCTTCAGTCAGGAATCCAAGAGAAAAACTTCCTATTAGATTTTACAATCCTATTCACAAGTGTGTTCGCTTTATTTTTTTGTTTATTTTTTTTAACCATGCAAAACCCGCATCAGGACTAGGGAAGCTGAGCTAAGAGGTAGCCTGGTGTGGCTGCTGTCTCATGAATATTCAAAGATAAGAGATATAAGAAGTTCTTACCAACTAGTCTGGAGCTGTATCTTCATAATAGAGATAAAATGGGATAAAAGAATAAAAAACAATCTAGCATCAAGCCCAGTACCTGATACTTATTTGACAATCCAAAAATATAAGTGAGTAAATGAATGAGTGAGTCAACTGATAAAACTCAGTTCTCGGGCATCACATGCCATGTCCATGACACCAGGATAACCCTTGCAGATGGCAAATGTTCAGAGCAGAATAAAAGACATTGACAGAGGATATTTGGGCCATAGATTCCCATTTAATTTCATAATAATTTATTGCCAAACTAATTTGGAGATTTGTTTCTAGAAAGTATTGATTCATTCACTTGAGATCAATCATGGCAAATACAAGTCATAGTGGGGTGGCGGTGCATCGCTGTGGATGGCTACCCAGCACGTAGGGCACTTTAGTTTATGGCACTTTATGTTCTCAGAAGAAAAAGGCTGGATCCTGAGGCTGCAAAGGATAAAGTAAAGGAGGTTGGAAAGCCAAGGAAATGGAAGGCAAGTCCACAATCTGCTATTTCCCACATACTAAGATACAACTACTTTCCACATACGGGGCCCCCAAATTCACATTTATTTAAGGGAAATGAATCCAAGAGAGCTGGAGTCAGAGTCAGAGAGAAGGGCAGGCGCTGGGTGTCACCTGCTCTTGGCCCTCATAGTTGCTCTCAAATCAAAGAACCAAAACCCAGCATGATTTCATAGGCTAAAAACCCCCTCTCAAGCTGACCTGATCTGTCTCACTAAGAATGGATTATAGAACACCAGTACTCCAGCAAAGATGGAGCCCTCACTTTCACCTTGACCTTCGGGTTTTCACAGAATGTTGTGAAACATGCTATGCACACACACATATACACACACATATATACACACATAAGTAAGTATGTTTTTATAGCTAGATACAGAGATAGGTATCTATATTCAGTATTACTCAGAAATAACTGTATTAGTATTGTATTTAATATTCAAAAGTTATTAGGGTTAATGGAGCCTATGACTCAAAGCATAGACATTCTTTGTAATGATATGGTGGCTATAGAACTGGCGTTTATGATTTCTCATCCTTTTCTTTACTGACATCCCCTCGCCCCTCTTCAGGAAAGGAGCCTGGTGGGGGAACCAAGAGTTTGGACTGCAGAATTGAGGAGAGTACTGACACACCTGCTCTAGAGGACTCCTCGTCATCCCCTGTAGATATTCAGCAACATTCCTGGCAGGTTTCCACAGACATTGAGAACACCGAAAGGTAAATGGGAAGTTACTGCCAGTATTCCTTCAGTTAATACTCTTAGGGGCTATAAAAGTTGAGAGTTTTCTCTTTCATATTCATATTTCAGAAATCTCAGAAAACTAAGACAGCAGAAGGTAAGGAGTCCAAACCCTGCAACAGAATGGTAGAATTTCCAGGAGTCCTAGGCTTCCAGGGGTCTTCTTATCCCACTCAACTCACTGTGTCTCCATGGAAATGAACACATGTGCTTCCCTGGGAAGGGAGAAAGTTGGATCCAAATACCACCACAGTTCACCCACAGGGCTGGGTACCAAAATTTCTATTTGCTTAAAGGGAGAAGAATCCAAAATCATGCAAATATGCCTCCTGTAGATTCTTAGATTTCAGGTGTATGGAATGGCCTGCTTAGGTGCCAGTCCAGGGCTACTCATTCTGTCCAGTTGACAGCTTTTCATAGGGCTCCCTTCTTTTCCTTTCCCAAAATGCAGCTGATAGCCCCTTAGTGGTCAGAGCGAATTAATGCATTTATCTTAAGGAGTACCAGCTCACTGCTAGACAGGGAGTTTCCTTCTTGGGAAGAAGAGATTCTACAGTGATTCGGTTGCACTTGGGGAAAGGAAGCAATAATAATAATAAAATAGTAAGTGTCATGGCTCATCTAGAAGCTAAAATGCCATTCTGTGAGGCAGGAGGATGAGGCCCTTATTTATTGGCCTTCACAGTGATATCATGTCCTTTGCTACTAATGTCCCCAGAGCTGGCACAAAGGAGTTGAATGGATACTGGGCAGTTCCACTCAGTGCTTTGTGTAGAGTTGAATCATTGACAAGATAATGAACATTTTATTTTTTTATTTTTAGAAATGTAACACACAATGGCATTTATAGCCATTGTGGTTCTACTTTCATATTGTAATATAATTCTAAAGCTAATTACTGAATTTCTGTGTTTATAGAAAATTGAAGCATGTGGTAATTATGTGCTATTAATAAAACTTGGATTTTGTATAAGCTTGGAAATTTAACAATTCAAACAATAAAGCTGTTTGGCATGGTCTGATAGAGCTATAGACAAATGATGAGAGAATGATTTATCTTAATTTATGAAATAGAAAATGCTTTGCTCTATTTCCAGGAAGAAATATCTGCCAGAGGGCCATGATCAGGGCATAACCCATCAGCAAAGACATTTTCCTTTTCAGAAACCTTGCACAGCAGCTGTATCTAAGCCTTCTCAGCTTGTAAGAAAGCAAGCTATGGCTGGCAATAAAAATAAGAGAGGGTGGAGTTGGACTCAGGATGGTGGCATAAAGATGTGAACTCACTCCCTCTCATGGATCTGACAAATACACAATGATTTATGGAATACATTCGGCTGAAAAAGAACAGCAAATTGGATGAACAGAGCCTCCACAATAAAGGAAGAAGAGGACATCACTGGGATGGGTATGAGAGGCAAAGACACTGCCTTGCCAAAAAGACTCCACCCTAGGTGCCATGATCCACAAATAGGAGGGATCTCAAAAGCACATAACTTTTCCCTAAGAAGTGAAGGGTTTGTGCTCCACACCAGGCATTTTAACCCTTAGATCCTACATGAAACATATAAGCCCCCTAAATACCAGGCTTTGAAAACCCATGAGGATTACATCTAAGATAACTGTAAAACTGAAAGGAATGGAGAACCCACTCTTAAGGACCCATGCACAGATTTACTTGCTCTGGGACCCAGCATAAAAATGCCAATTTGAAAGTGCCTAGGTCATATGTAAAGGAAACCAAATTACTCAACTTAAAGCACCTGCCAGAGAGGCAGGAAAATGCTGGGAATTTATCCAGAAACAGAGACACTGGTGGTGACCATATATGTGGCCTCTTACTACCTTGCTAAGTTTGGTATTGGTAGGCACGATTTTGGAACTATCCCTCTAACCTGTTAGACCTGGTAAGCATTCCCATAATCAGAGCAAAACCACATGTCATAACCAGACCAAGTGCTAACCCACCCACCTCAATACCACAAATACAACCTTGCCACAGCAGATGGCTGTGTGCGTCCCCTACAGGGGACAATGCTTGGGCGCCTTCCTCTGGTGGTCAGAGGAGATTGTATATCTGAGCTCCACAAGACAACTCCTATCCAAGGACATTCTTCATGACTGGAAGGCATAGTTGATTTGACTAATACATATAAACCAACACAGAGGGTAAGACAAAATGTTTCAACAAATCATTATGTTTCAAAGAAACAAACAACAACAACAAAAACAAAATAAAACATCAGAAAAAATATTAATGAAACAGAGATAAGCAACCTACCTGATAAGGAGTTTAAAGTAATGGTCATAAAGATGCCCACTGAACTCAGGAAAAGAATGTATGAACATGGAGATCCTCAACAAGAGACAGAAAAATAAGAAAGTTTCATACAGTAGTTACAGAGCTGAATAATACAATAACTGAACTGAAAAGTATACGAGAAGACTTCAACAGAAGACTGGATGAATCCAAAAACCAGATAGATACGCTAGAAGACAAAGGAATAGAAGTCACCTCGGCAAAACAGCAAAAAGAAAAAAGAATTTTTAAGAAGTGAAGATAACTTAAGGAACCCCTGAGACATCAAGTGGAATAATGTTCACATTATAAAGGTTCAAGAAAGAGAAGAGAGAGAAAAAAGACCAGAAAACTTATTTGAAGAAATAAGGATTGAAAACTTTTTTAATCTGAGGAAGGAATCCAGGTTTAAGAAGCACAGAGTTCCAAATTAAAAATAAAATGAACCCAAAGAGGCCCATAAGACACATAATAATTAAAGTGATAAAAGTTAAGGATAAGAGAAAATCTTAAAAGCAGCAAGAGATCCCCATGAGTATGCCAGCAGATTTTTCAACAGAAACCTTGAAAGCCAGAAGAGTGGTATAACATATTCAAAGTGCTGAAAGGAAAAAAAAATCACCAAGAATTCTCAGCAAGTTATTCAAAATTGAAAGAGTGATTAAGAGTTTTCCAGATAAGCAAAATTTATAAAGGAACTTATCATCACTAACCCAGTATCACAGTAAATGTAAAAGTGACTTCTCTAAACTGAAAAGAATGATACTAATTAATAACAAGGGAATATATCTGAAATCCTACTGGAAAATTTAAATGCGTGGTAAAAGTAGTGAATCAACCACTTTCAAACCAGCTGTGAAGGTGAAAAGACAAAAATAGTACAGTTAACTAAAACTACAATAACTAAAGGAAGCATAAAATCAAAATATGTAAAAATGAGACATCAAAAATATAAAATGGAAGGGGAGAGGAAAAAAATGTCAAGTTTTGTTATGTTACTATTAACTCAAAACAGACCATTATACACACAAGAAATTGTATGTGAACTTTATGGAAAGCCATAAAGCAAAAACTAATTGTAAATACACAAAAGAAGAGAAAAGAATCTAAACAAAACACAAAAAGAACCATCAAACCACAAGGGAAGAGAGAAAGAAGAAAAACAGCCAGAAAACAATGAACAAAATGGTAATAAGTACTTACCTATCATTGGTTACTTTAAATGTAAATGGACTAGACTCTCCAATAAAAATACATAGAGTAACTGAAGGGATAAAACAAGACCCACCTATATGTTATCTACCAAAGACTCACTTCAGAAGTAAGGCACACACAGACTGAAAGTGAAGGGATAAAGAAAGATATTTCATGCAAATGGAAATGAAAATAAAGCTGGTGTAGGTCTATTCATAGCATACAAGGTAGATTTTATAACAAAGACAATGATAATAGGGTATGCCTGGCCAGCTCAGTTGATAGAGCATGTGATTCTCGATGTTGCAGTCATGAGTTCAAGCCCCACATTGACTTAAAACTTTACTTAAAACATTGAGGCTCCTGGGTGGCTCAGTCAGTTAAGCAGTGGCTGCAGTTTGTGAGGTCAAGCCCTGCATCAGGCTCTGTGCTGACAGCTCAGAGCCTGGAGCATGCTTCAGATTCTGTGTCTCCTTCTCTCTCTGCCCTTCCCCTGCTCACACTCTGTCTCTCAAAACAAACAAACAAACAAAAAAATTAAAAAAAACTTTACTTAAAATAAAGACTGTAATAATTGACAAAGAAGGGCATTACAAAGTGTAAAGGAATCAATCTAACAAAAAGACCTAACACTTTTAAATATATATGCATCCAACATAACACGAAGATACATAAAACCAACATTAACAGACCTAAAGAAAGAAATTGACAGCAACACACTAACAGTAGAGGACTTTAGCATCCAAATTACATCAATGTAGAGATTATGCAAACCCAAAATTAATAAGGAAACACTGGCCTTAAATGGCACATTAGATCAGATGCACTTAGTAGATATATTCAGACATTCCATCCAAAAGCAACAGAATACACATTCTCTTCAAGTGTACATGGAACATTCTCCAAGACAGATCACATGTTAGGCCACAAACAAGTCTCAGTAAATTCAGGAAGCCTGAAATCATACCAAGTATCTTCTTTGACTACAATGGTATGAAACTAGAAATCAATTACAAAAGAAAACTGGAAAAAACTACAAAAATGTGGAGATGAAACAACATGCTACTAAACAACCAATAAGGCATCAAAGATGTCAATAAAGAAATTTAAAAAAAATAGAGAACAATGAAAATAAAATTATGACATTACAAAATCTGTAGGATGTAGCAAAAGTGGTCTAAAAGGGAAGATTATAGCAGATTTACCTCCTGAGCAAGAAAAATCTCGAATAATCAACCAAACTTTACACCTACAAAGCTAGAAAAAAAGCATAGCCCAAATTCAGTAGAAAAAAGGAAATAATAAATGCAGAGTTGAAAGAAATGAAAGAGAGACCTAAGGAAGGATAAAAACAATAGAAGACCAATGAAACTAAGAGCTGGTTCTTTGAAAAGATAAACAAAACTGAAAAACCTTCAGCTTGGCTAACCAAGAATAAAGAGAAGACTCTAATAAATTAAAATCTGAAATCAAAAAGAAGTTACAACTAACATCACAGAAATGCAAATGACCGTAAAAACTACTCCAAACAAGTAGCAAGCTGGACAATTGCTAGCAAACTGGACAATCTAGAAGAAATGGGTAAATTCCTAGAAATATACAGTCTTCCAAGACTGAATCATGAGGAAATAGAAAAGCTAAACAGACCAATTACTAGTAAGGAGATTAAATCAGTAATCAACACTCTCCCAGAAAACAAAAGTCCAGAACCAAACAGCCTCAAAGTGAATGCTACAAAACATTAAAAGATTTAATACCTATCTTTCTTAAACTCTTCCAAAAAAATTGAAGAGGTAGAAACACTTCCAAAGTCAAGTCATCAGGCTAGCATAACCCTGATACCAAAACCAGACAAAGATATCACAAAAAGAAAAAAAAAGAAAATTGTAGGCCAATATCACTGATGAACATTGATGCAGAAATTCTCAACAAATTATTAGCAAAATGAAGACAATAATACATTATTGTATTCATACACCATGATCAAATAGAATTTATTCCAGGACCACAAGGATGGCTCAACATCTGCAAATCAGTGTGACACATCAGATCAACAAAATGAAGTATAAAAATTATATGATCATCTCAATAGCAGCAGAAAAAGCATTGACACAATTCAATACCATTTTTATGAAAACTCAACAAAGTGGGTATAGAGGGAACATATGCCAACATAATAAAGGCCACATATGACAAACCCATGACTAACATCACAGTCAGTGGTGAACAGTTGAATGCTTTTCCTTTAAAATCAGGAATAAGACAAAAATGGCCAATCAATTTTATTCAACATAATAATGAGCATCCTAACAACAATAATTAGGCAAGAAAAACACTTAAAAAAGTGTCCAAATCATAAATGAAGAAGCAAAACTGTCACTATGAGCAGATGACATGATACTATATATAGAAAACCCAAAAACCTTCAACAAAAAAACCGTTAGAATTAATAAATTATTTCAGCAAAGTAGCAGGATACAAAATCAACACACAGAAATCTGTAGCATTTGTATACACTAATCACAAATTATCAAAAAGAGAAATTTAAAAAATAATTCCATTTAAGTTGCATCAAAAACCTACGAATAAAGTTAACCAAGGTGAATACCTACACACTGAAAACTATATAAGACACTGATAAAAGAAAGTGAAGATACAAATAAACGGAAAAAACATCCCATGCTCATGGATTGGAAGAATTAATAGTGTTAAAATGTCCATACTATCCAAACAATCTATAGATTCAGTGCAATCCTTATCAAAATTCCAGTGAATTTTTTCACAGAACTAGAAGAAATAATTCTAAAACTTGCATGGCACCACAAAAGATCTTGAATAGTCGAATTATTGTTGATAAAGAATAACAAAGGTGAAGGTATTACACTCCCTGATTTCAAGCTATACTACAAAACTGTAGTAATCAAACCATATTATATTAGCATAAACACACATACACCCAGAATGGAGAGCCCAGAATTGAGCCCACAAATATATGAACAATTCATTTATGACAAAGGAACTGAGAACATACAATGGTGGAAGGACATTCTCTTCAACAAATGGTGCTGGAAAAACTAGACAGCTACATGCAATAGAATGAAACTAGACTACTGTCTTACACAATGCACAAAAATTAACTAAAAAATGGACTAAAAACCTGAATGTAAAATCTGAAACCATAAAATTCCTGTAAGAAAACATAGGCAATAAACTCCAGAGTCTTAGTGATATTGTTTTGTGTATCTGATTCCAAAGGCAAGGGAAACAAAAGCAAAATAAACAAATGGGATTATATCAAATTGAAAATATTTTGCATAGTAAAAGAAACCATTATTAAAACAAAAAGGTGATCTACTGAATGGGAGAAAGATTTTGCAAGTCATTAAGATCCAGAATATGTAAAGGACTTATACAAAACAAAAAAGAAACAATCCAATGGTCAGAAAGTCTGAATAGACATTTTTTCAAAGAACACATCAAGTTGGCCAATAAGCACACAGGAAGATGTTCGACATTGTTAATCATCAGAGAAATACAAATCCAAACTAAAATGACATATCACCTTCTACCACTTAGAAAAGCTAGTACCAAAAAGACAAGAAATAACAAGTGTTGGCAAGGACGTGGAAAAAAGGGATCTCTCATACAAAATTGATGGGAATGTAAATTGTGCAGCCATTATGGAAAACAGTATGGAGTTTTCTCAAATAAAAATAATAAGAAGAATAGGATTATCATATCATCCAGCCATTCCATTTCTAGGTATTTATTCAAAGAATATGAAAACACTGATTCAAAAAGATTTACCCACCACTATGTTCATTGCTGCACTTTTTACAATAGCCAAAAAAATTGAAACAACCTAAATGTTCATCAGTGGATGAATGGATAAAGAAAATGTGGGGGGGG
>NC_043705.1:45283567-45341869 GCF_006229205.1 Suricata suricatta
TACAGTCTCCGCATATAGTGATTCTCCAGTGCAGCACCAGGACTGAGAACTGGTGCTTTCCAAAGGGACTTGGCCTGAGTCTTACATACTTTATTCCTGGCCCATTCCCACCCTGTGCCTCCCCACCTCCTGTTCCACCTTCCCTTGAGAATTTTACAGAAAATCAGAATGCGCCCCTTGCACTTCTGGATGTAGGGCCCTGCCTTCCATTCTCCCCCTCCCCCACTTTCATCTTTTCTCTCTAGAAATATCCTTTGCAGTTTATCAGCATCACTGACCCCAGACATATCCTCATACCTATGGAAAAGAATTCTAAATGCTTTTAAAAGTGTCATTTCTACACCTGATCCACAAGTCTGCTTTCCTCTCCTTTTCCAATCAGCTATTCCTGAAAAAGAGTTCCTTTTTACCTAAGAGTCAGTATTTAAGGAGAGATACTATACAGTCTAGGGCCTCTCATAGGACAAGTGGTCCTTCAACCGTACTCCAGAGAATAGTTGTGTTTCAGAAATGAACTGAGAGGCAGGGGTGCCTGGTTGGCTCAGTCAGTAGAACATATAACTCTTAATCTCACAATTGAGATCAAGCCCCATGTTGGATGTGGAGCCTACTTAAAAAATTTAAAAAAAGAAAAAGAAAAGAACTGAGGGATTTCATACGTAAAATTAAATAGTGGTTCTTTTTCTTCATATAGCAGAAGAAAAATAAGTTAGTAGATAGAATTTCCTCAACTTTAGGGTTACCCTCTCAAAAAAACGTTCCTTAAGGGCCATCTAGGTGGACCAGTCGGTTAAGCATCTGACTTCAGCTCAGGTCATGATCTCATGGTTCGTGGGTTCGAGTCCCATGTCAGGCTCTGTGCTGACAGCTTGGAGTCTGGAGCCTGCTTCAGATTCTGTGTCTCCCTTTCTCTCTGCCCCTCCCCTGCTCATGCTGTATCAGTCTCTGTGTCTCAAAATTAATGTTTAAAAATTTTTAAAAAACACTTCCTTAAATCCCTAGTACCATCTATTTCTTGCCTATTCTGGAGTTAACTAAAAGATGTATCTAATTTCTGCTCTTGTAAATGAAATCTACCACTATGTCCTGTGCTTTCAAGAACTATCTCCAGTGGATGACCACCTGAAATGTGGGGAATTACTGTCCTGCAGACTTGAAAAGTCCACTTTACCCATACCCTGGACCAGAAGCCCCCTGAGATGGCTTCCTGCACCACTGTCTGGTGGTTTTAGGACCATATGGACTCTGAGATGAGAGAAGGGAGATGGTAGAGGTATGCAGTCGCTTACCTACATGCCAGCGCCTAGAGCAAGGTCCATCTGTCCCAGGTGCTTCTGTCTCCCTGCCTCCTCTTCTCTCTCTCTCTCAGCCTCCCCACCCCAAAACCTGCCATCTGCCACCATTGTAAAGAGCTCTTCTCTGAAGATTTTACAACTTGTCAGTCTCCCATAATTCCAAGCCAATTTAATAAATATTGTCTTCTAAATCCCTAAGACCTGTGTTACACCGAATTTCAATCACAGTAATGAGACACTAGCAAGTGAACCTGTACAGCCACAACGGCCCTCTTTCCAGAAAGCCTGAGAGCACCGTCACCCAGCCTCAGTGTTGCCCAGAGTACCCCAGTTACTCCAGTTGCATGACCTTGACCTCCCTCTTATACAGCAGCAATGCTGTCCTCATTATCAAAGAAGAGTCTAGTCCCACTTTGAAGGCAAGATGAGGGCTCCCACAGCAGAATGCCCCGTGGAAATGTTAGAGTAATCTCGTTCCTTCCAGAGCCTTCAGTCTCAGATATTTTTTCTTATAAAAACAAAATAAATTCAATATTTGCCCACTGGAAACGAGAGCTTGTACAATTAAGCACAGACTCTCTCTCAGTTGTCTCATGGAACAGACTGGGGTTGCATTTCAAAAATTTAGAGCTGATTATTTTTTCTTTTTATCACTTTTACAGAGACATGCGAGAAATGAAAAACCTTTTAAGCAAACTCAGGGAAACTATGCCTTTACCATTGAAAAATCAAGGTAAGCTCTTGTCATTTCTCTTTGAGGCAGAGAATGTTAACTCGATAAACTTGGGAATTGTTTCTTGAGAAATTATATTTGTTCTACACAAACAATAGAAGGCATTGGATGGACACTCCTTTGTCTTCAAAAAGATATGATAATGAAAATGGAGTCCTTCAGGCAAACACGGTTGTACTCTGACCCTCAGAGGCCTCCTCTACTGGCCTTGCCAGTCAAGAGCATATATTCATTGACTTGCTGTGGAAAGCACTGTACCAGGTGCAGCAAACACAAAAGAATTGGAAACTTGGCCCTTGCCTGTAAGAAGTGTATGGCCTAGAGGAGAACACTTGAGAAGTTTCCAAAGGAAGCTCTCTGCCATATAGATGTTTAGCTGTCTAAAAGAAGTAACAATAACATATATGGAGACGTCACAGTGTGCCACCAATTCCAAAGCGTGCGGGTGGTTTTCCACACCACCAAGCAGTTTGTGAACAGCAGCGCCGTGTCCTGCAATTCATCTGAATTCTGACATGACAGGAAGAAAGCACCAGCTCCCCCAAGTCCAGGGCTACGTGACTGCACTCCCCTACCACCTGAGATGTACAGGTTAGAAGTTCCAATGTCCCCCTCCATGAGTTCAATCTGCTAGACTGGTTCACAGAACTCAGAGAAACATTTACTTACTAGATCACAAGTTTATTATAAACGGACGTAACTCAGGAACAGCCAGGTGCCAGACGCCCAGCACAGAGTGTGGAAAAAGGACAGGGTGACCCCATCTGTCCTCGGCTGTACCAGGCTCCTCAGATCTCCACATGTTCACCAACCTGGAAGCTCCCTGAACCTGTCCCTTGTTGATTTTTATGGAGGCTTCACTACGTAAGCATGGTTGATTAAATCATCGGCCGTTGGTGATTGAACTCAGTCTTCAGTTCCGTCCCTTCCCTGGAGGTTGGTAGTGGGACTGAAAGTTCCAACCTTCTAATCAGTTATTTTCCTACCAACCAGCACCCATCCTTAGTAACCTCATTAATATAACAACAGACCCCTTTATGCTGTCATCACTTATGAGATTCCAAGGATTTTAAGAGCTCTGTGCCAGGAATGAGGCAGAAGACCAACTATATATTTCTTATTATAAATCACAATATCACAACCACTATCCTAAATACTTTACATGTATTAACTGTATTAACTTATTTAATTCTACTAGCACCCTTCAGGGAAAAAACTATTCGTGTTTCCCAGTTTTCAGGAAACTGAGGCAAAGAGAGGTTAGCTAACTCTGCTAAGGTCACAAAGACTGTAAATAGAAAGGTTGAGATGTGGTCCCAGGCAGCCTGTCTCCAGCGCTAGGGGAATAAACACCTTAACACAGAAATGGAAAGGTAGTTTCACTAGAGTGCAACTTCCATAGAGGAACCACCTCTATAAGATTTTGTCAACTACTATTGTATATTCTGTACCTAGAGTGATGCCTGGCACCTGGTAGGAAAACCCCTGGCACACATGGTAAATGTTTGTTCGATCTGTGCCTACCTTGCAGCCCCAGAGTCTGAAGATGCATACAAGGACTTTAAAGAGCATGTTCCCCTCTGTGGCCAGAGCAGCCTTAAGTGAAGCACCAGCTTCCGGAAGACAGCTACCCTGCGGGTGGGGAAAGGGTTTCTGGAGTAGGAAAGAAACTCCTGTGGTTGCCACTGATCAAAGCCTGGAAGGAGGGAGGACAGGGTGCTACTTGCCTCTGAGAGGATTTGGCAGCAGAGCTGGGAGCCTGCTGGCTTGGGGAGCAGCATGGCATAAGGTGGAGAGGTGGGAGTGGGAACACCAGATGAAGAGGCCGACAAGTAGTGTGGCCTGAGCTACACGGAATGGAAGCAGGGTGTCAGGAAATGAAAGACAGGGGCTCGGAGCATCAATTAATTCAAAGCCCCCCTGAAGGGCCTGGGATCAGACTAATGGACTTGAGCCACAGGGGTAGTGTTGTTGAGACCCGGCAGTGGTGGATTCAGGAAGCAGACATCGTGGTGTCTAAATGGGGTGTCTGTCAGATCAGATAAGGGCCCCAAAAGGTGGGGTCAATGATCAGGTGGAAGCCAGTGGCATGGGAGGTGAAGGGGATTCACCAGAGGGTGAACGGTTTACACCGCAAGGACGTGTCTGCAATCAGGCGGTGGGAGGGGGCTGTTTTTTTTAAAGGGGGAAGATGAGGAGGAATGGAGACATACGGGATGTTCCCTTTTTTGGTAATTGTTCCTGGTTGAAGTAGTCTGCTGGTCATTTTGGGTCTATGGCTATTTTGAGGTGGGCCACCTGATAGCTGGACCTGTATTCGAACAGGTGGTCGCTGTGGGCCCTTTCTGCATGCCATCACTCAAGCCTATTTGCCTAAAAGTGGCCTTTACAGACAGGGCCTGGTGACAGACACGGTCTGGTGACGAGACAGCCCTCCATCCACAGCATGGAAGGTTGTTGCTAGAAACCCACATGGTGGTTGGGACCAGGGACTTCGGATTAATGCAATGCTTGGGTTCGAATGCTGGCCCTGCCCACGTACCAACTCTGTGCCCTGGAACAAGCATGTTAACTTCCAGTGATTTCATTTTCCTCAGCCCTGGAAAGGAAATGAGAGCATGCATTACGTACTTCAGAGAGTTGTCATAAGGTTTAAATGCAGCACCGCATATCGAAATGTCTGCTACAGACCTTTCTGAGAACAGATGCTGGACAGGTGCTTTATTATTATTGTTGTTGTTGGTATTGTTATTCTTTCCCAGCTGTCCACCCAGCCTAGCTCAGGAGAATGCCATGTCATCATCAAAGAGAACAGCCCCTGCGGCCACTCATTGATCGTGGGCCTGCGGTACAGAATTTCGGTCCCTGTGGCTTTGGAGTTGGAGCTCATGTCTGAAGCTATTCTCGGTTTCTTTATATGTTTGGCAAATTCTCCTCATCAGCAGCACGGAGGCCTCTCCCTGTGTCTC
This sequence comes from Suricata suricatta, assembly GCF_006229205.1. NCBI lineage: Eukaryota > Metazoa > Chordata > Mammalia > Carnivora > Herpestidae > Suricata > Suricata suricatta. The sequence continues at coordinate 45,288,565 of NC_043705.1, forward strand.
ACAATCAGCTGCCCAGGGGGATGACTACCAGGGGCCTCAGAATTTCACATATGCCATGTAGCCTCTTTTTTAGATCAAACCACTCAAAACATTCCCTCTACATTTCATAAAAATGCCTCCAATAGTTTCTGAAACGTGCATTAATGGAAAAACAAAGCTTTCATTTTATTTACCTAGGACATTTTTATAATCATAAAAAGTATAAATATTTTGTATAAGTTTGTATTACTTTTATAAGCAGAAAAAAGTAGAATTTTAAATATATTTTTAAAATCTAATAATAAATGATTGATAACGTGAATAAAAGCATGAGTGAAAAGGGCATAGTCCAAATAAATTATATTCAGGATTTAAACTTTAAATCTGTTTGGAGCAGGAAATAAAAAAGCTGGGAGATTCAAGGACCCGTTCAGGACAGAATGATACAATAGGATTTTGAAAATTAAAACAAAATTGAGGTAAAGGCTTGAATTCAGATAACTTCAGGATTCTTCACTTGGGGGAGAAATGGGACCCTCAGCATGTGATGCCACGTTCTTTCCGTGTTTCATGAGTACGCACAGCATGACGTCACGAGGCGCGGAAGGACGAGTGGAGAGAGGCCGTTGTGAGTCTGAATCAGAGGGTGTGAGGAGGCCTGGGGGAAGGAGAGCTGGTCTCCTGGGTCCCTCTGGGAACATTTTTTTTGCAGATGCATATGGCACCATTTTAATGAACAAATCGGCCTGACTCCTCTGACTCCATAAACCAACATAGACCATAGGAGCTTCCCCAAGACCATCCTGGAATTCTTTTGCAGCCAATCAGTTTATTATACAGGTCTAGGTTAGTGTGTGCAAGAAATGGTGAGGGGTAAAATGTGGAGAAACGTATTCCAGTTCTTTTTTTCTAGGACCTTATTGTCAAAACATCTTTGTAACTGGATGAAAACCATTATAGAAAGCCATCTGTTTTCTCTCTGGCTCTTGCTTTCCTTCTTCTTGTTATTCCATTTACATGTGGGTCTGAAGCAGAGAGAAAAAAGGGAAAAGATACCACTACACGTTCTGTTTTTCCCTCTCTCAGCCCTGACCAAGTGAAAATCCTGCCAGGCAGGTGCTGGGGGAGTCTAAGTCAGAGGTGCTCAGACACCCTGGTTCTCCAGGCTGCACGCTGGTTCTCAACTCAGGAACGTCCATGTTTATCTCAGCATCTAGAGGTTCAAACGTAACTCCCCCTTTCCTTCCACAATCAAAACTTGACTCAATAATCAGTTTATTTTAAATTGATTTTCAGTGGCCAATAAAGGAAGGTGGCCAAGAGCAAGAATTTTAATGGGTAGCGATTATGCTCCCACTTAGACAGTGCCTTTTCTTTCTAATCCTTCTCGTTTAAGGCTGGAGACAAAGAGATGCACAAAAGAAAAGTGAGCTGTCCTCTTTCTGCCGCAGCTCCACAGCAGGCTCCTGACCACGGTCAGGTCTCCTGGCTCTCAGCCCACTGTTCTTGCCACTGCTTCAGCGCCTCTCCTGTCCTACATTCTGGGTCACTGGCAGTGCTGTAGGGAGCTTCATTAATTATGATAGTCTTGCTGTGTCAAATGGATTACAAATGGAACCACCTGTGGGGAGCCTGCAAGGTTACTGACAAAGGCTAAAAGGAGATTGGGAAGTGAAGGACAAGCATCTTCTAAATGCATGTTGTAATCAAACAAAACAAGGTGGCAGAAATAAATTAAGCCTGAAAGACAGTTTCACCTTTTCCAGAATTCTGACTTAACGAATGCTGTGGGGCGTGACTGTACATTCACTCTTGCCCAGAATGTAGTTGTTGAGACCATGCACGAGAATCCATCTATCAGTTGGGAATTGAATATGCTCCAGAATGGGACTCCTCCTGGAGACAGTGCTACTCCAGACTAAACTGGGTCTAGGAACAGTTCCCTCAGACTCATACTCTCAATCCACTCCAACGCCCAATATCTACCTTAGCCATGTAGGCAGAAGGGTTTGATATCTAACTGAAGAGCACTGGGCAGTTATGCCACCTGCTAGCCTAGGGATGATCTTTTAGGTCCTTTTGCCAGGGCCTCATATAAAGACCTTGTGTGCTTCAATCTGGTTTCTAAATGTTATTCTGGGTAGTTTTTACTCCAGCAGCCCCATATCCTTTGTAATCTCTGCAGTCTTTCATCCAGGATTCAGTATGACGTATGTACTTCCCCTCTCTCCTCCTGTTAATTCACACACCAGTTTCTTAATGCATTACTCTGTGTTGAGCCCCTGCTTACAAACGTCTACTAAAGGAAGAACAGACTTCTTTCCCTAACATCTGGTGTCCCCACTATCACCTAACATGTGACAGTAACCTATAATGTGCCAAGTTCTGTGTCAGGTGGTGGGGATATCTCTCTCCCCCTTGAGGCTCTCTATCTCAACAGAACAGATTGGATGAGAATTACCTGAGAAGACGCTTCCCAAATGACATGCTTCCCTTTATAGTGATTGGGATAATGTTTTGGGGGTAGGGCATGTGAATTCTAAAAACAGCTAACTCTCTCTCTCTCTCTCTCTCTCTCTCTCTCTCTCTCTCACTCACACACACACACACACACACACACACACACACACACACACACTATTGGCGAGACAAAGAAACAAATACTTAGAATGCAATAGTGCCATAATAGCTGCAGGTCACTACAAAGACATATTGGACTCTCATCCAGCCACATTTGAGTTGTAAGGGTCTAGGGAGCAAGGTTGGGGAGAGAGTTGTTGGTATTGAAAATTGCTTTTTGGAAAGTGAGCTGAGATTCCTGAGGATGAATCAGAGTTAACCAAAGAAAGAGGTGGAAAAATTAAAAAAAAAAAAAACTGAAAAAAAAAGTCTAGGCAGAAGATTCTAGATATATGAAGGTAAATGAGGAGATAAAAAAGCAGGGCATTTTGATGAGCTATAAGCACTTCATTAGTTGGTAAAGTGGTTAGAAAAGAGACATAAAAGACTAGAGAGGTCGATGGGTCTATATCATTAAGGCCCCTTTAATCTATGTTAAAAGGTTTGGATTTGGGCGCCTTGGTGGGTGGCTCAGTAGATTCAGCATCGAACTCTTGATTTCTGCTTGGGTTGTGATCTCACAGTTTGTGAGGTGGAGCTCTTCACTGGGTTCGGAGGCGGCTTGAGATTCCCTCTGCCCCTCCCCGCCCCTGCTTGCTCGCGCACGCGCGCACTCCTCTTTAAAAAAAAAAGTGGAGGACTGGGGGTTTGGATTATATCCTGAAGCCATTGGAGGGATTCAGTTAGGAGACAGTTGCAGTAATCCAGGTGAGAGATGCTTAAGATCTGACCTAAGGCCAGAGGGTTGGAGAAGAGGATGTGAACAACTCATGCACAAGAGAGAAGGCAGAACCAAAGATGAAACCCAGGTTGAGACTTGAAAAGCAAGGTGAATGGTATGTCTATTCAGTAACTCAGAAAGAACAGAGGAGGAGCAGTAGAGACAGAGGATGATTTAAGTTTTGGAGATGGAGGAACTCCCAAAGCAATGCTCAGTGGTGAACAGTAGGTGTAGCGGTCTTAAGCTGAGGCAAGACATGTGAGCTGGGAGAATGGAAGTGCATCCTGAACCACAAGCATGATGGAATTGAAGCCTTAGGATTGGGGGAGAGCACCCACAGAGTACGTACACAGAAGAGCACTGGCATACCAAAATTTAAGTTTTGAGGGGAAAGAACTGTAATTTACAGACGGGACTAAAAAGAAAACCAGAAGAACATTATGAAATCAGTCAAAGAAAGTTGTAAGCTAATCTTGAAAGAGGGATTGGCATTTGTCTAAGAAGGGCAGCCTTTTCTGGAAAAGGAAATGGTATGTGTAAAGAGAGGCAAGAGGAGGTATGGCCATATTTAAGGAATTCTGTGTATTTCTGTTTTGTACTATTCCCTCCTTAATACACCCTTCATTCCAGACTGGATTGTTTAATTGGAACAAAATTCAAGTTGCCTTTGACCTCTATGACTTTGTTCACACCATTTTGTCCATCCAGAAAGCCCATATCCCCCTTCACCAAATGTATAAGTTCTCCTCATCATCTCTTGTGGCCCAGCAAGAACATCAAGACCTCTATGATTTCCCACAATTAATTCTTCCTTCTCCTCCACTTGGGAGTAAGTCCACCCATAAGAGTTCTCAAAGCATTGTATTTGTATCTCTCTTATAGTATTTCTAATAAAGCTTCATAGTTACTCAAGCAAACATCCTTGAGACCAAGAACCACCTTTCTATTAGGACCCATCAGGTATAACCCTCAGCACCCAACATGGAGCCTGCACTTAGCAGACCTTTGATTAATGCAGGGCTTCTCAAAGGGTGGCCTCAGGACCAGCAACTTCAATATGTCTGGGGACTTGTAAGCAATCAGAATTCTCTGGCCCCACCCCAGACCTACTGATTCAGAAGCACTAGAGGTGAGGGCAGAAATCACACCCTCAGATGTTGTTAATACAGCTAAAGTTTGAGAACCACTGAGTTCGCCAAAGTTCTTTTTTTCTTCTAGAGTAGAAATTTGCAACTACAGTTACATTATGAGCACTTATCTTGATTCTGAGAACATAGCTTTAAACTTAAACTGAGCCTCAGGGGCTCAGTTGGTTGAGCGACTGACTTCGGCTCAGGTCACAATCTCATGGTTCGTGAGTTCAAGCCTGTGTTGCACTCTGGCTGACAGCTCAGAGTCTGGAGCCTGCTTCTAATTCTGTGTCTCCCTTTCTCTCTGCACCTCCCCTACTCATCTCTGTCTCTCTCTGTCTCTCAAAAATGAATAAGCATTAAAAAATAAAGATTAAACTCAAATGCTCAGTTGATTATTTGACAACTTCTTATTTTATGTCTTCTGTTTATTAACATATCATCTGTAAAAGCAATCAATTATTAGCAAAAGAAATTTGAGCAGTAGAGAAATAGTATCATTGTGCTATAGGAGGCTCCAGTGTCCCTGGCTTTAGTAGTATCCAGGAATTAAGCTTTGTATGACTAAGATTTTAACTTGCTGATGGCTGAATTACCTATTCTCCTTTTCTTTCACTTTCTCCTCTGCTTGACTCCCTCCCTTTTTCTTTTTCCACGTTTCATTTTCACATCTAAAACTGTCCTTGGTTACAGCTCTCTCAGAGCATGCACTTTGGAGAAAAGATGCTATAAAAGTCTGAAACGTTCACAATAAAAATCAAAGGTTTCCCAGCAAGGTCAGGTGGGTTCACCCAGAAAGTTTAGCACAGATGGGGAAATATTCCATTTTCTTCACATTCTTTTGGCAGCCCATAATTTCAGAGACAGGATTTCAATCAATGTGGAAAGACATCTTTCCTTGGAGTTGAATTCACTCCAAACCATTCCAGGCAGACATACTGCTGGTGAATTTCAGCATTTACTGCCAGTGTCAGCTTCCCAGGGTGTATAAAGCTGCTCTGAATTTCTGCCAAGAGTTTTGAGCTTTTGTGTCACTTCAGCCCTAGGTGATGATCAGACAAGCTCTGGGCTAGGCAAAGGCATCACAAATGCTCAACAAAGATGCCTCAAACGAGCAGTCATCCTTAATAGGTAGCCTGTCCTTTGCTTAACATCTGAGCACTTTCTCATCAATTCTAACGCTTCCTATTCACTTATGAGTGCTCTGTGTGTGCACACGTGTATAGGGCACTCACAAGTATGTGTATGTGTGCATATCTATCTATCCATAGAGAGATATGAAAAGAAGGCTGAATGTGGAGAATTTCAATAGCGTAAGAGGTTTTTTTTATTTGCTGTAATGAATGCATAAAAGTCAGTCTTGATATATATAAATCTCATAATACCTGCATACAATACCTGTATGCTTTTAATACATAAAAAAGAGAATGTGGAGGGTGCCTGGTGGCTCAGTCAGTTAAGCATCTGACTTCGGCTCAGGTCATGATCTCATGGTTCGTGGGTTTGGGCCCCGCCGCTCCAGGTTCTATGCTGATAGTTCAGAGCCTGGAGCCTGCTTCGGATTCTGCGTCTCCCTCATTCTCTGCCCCTCTCCTGCTCATACTCAGTCTCTATCTATCCTCAAAAATGAATAATGTTAAAAAAAGTTAAAAAAGAGGACATGGGAGCAAACCTGCCACCACAACATACACATGTACAGTTTCTTCATAAATACAACATGCAGTAGCCATTTCCTCATGTACTGGGAACAATACGCATCCATACAGCATTTGATAAGATATAAATACCCATTAGGTCACTATGCAAATGTCTTAAGTGTTTGGAGAAAGGGAAGGATATATGGGTATTCAGGAAATAGATCTTCCAAGTCTTAAATAGAAATAAGGAGAGTTTTTTATTCCCTATTAATATCTTCATAGTTTTGGTGATTCTGTTCAAGGAAATGCTGAATTCCTGGTGAACTTGCATTTCAGGAAGTACAGTCAGTATCAAAAGATAAAATTCTTTATTCTTCAGAGTCTGCTGTACCTTTGCCTTATCCAAGTAGGTTGTTTATCAATCATTTGGTGGTTAAAGACATAAGAGTCCTAAAACTGATGAGAAAGTGAGTTTGTTTCTTTCTGTTCTAAATAGAACATGATTCATCTTTGAGAGATTCTCCTGAGAAATCAGGCTTACATATAGTATTTGACATTGCTTTCAGTGTCTTAACTATTTGGGGCAAGTTTAACTATAAAAGAGAGATGTCCTATTTTTAGTCTCAAAATGTTGACATCCACAATATAACAAATTGCTCTTCACTATGGAAAGGACAAAGAGAGTCCTATTTTCTCCACATTAGCAGAATATGAATCGTAAGAGAGAATATTAATCTGTGGAGACTGAGAGAGTACACTGTTGACTAATTTGATGTGCTCGGCTGGGGCACCTGCTTTCTTCCCTGGCTGTGACTTGCCACTCTGGTTCTATCTAAATGTATAGCATAGTGCACCATTCCAAGGAACACTGTCAGCTTGGTGGGTGATGCTAATTTACAAATAAGCGTGACACATGACAGCCTTTGAAGAAACGGAGGATAAGCCCAGACACTTGGATGCCACAGTTTATGTGAGAGGACTGGAAAGCCAGAACTTGATTTTGTTCCGGACAATTTCCTGAGCGTCTAGGCTCTGTAATCAAGAAAAGCAACCCTCATCTACAAACTAGTTTTATTGAAGTAGGACACATTTTTCACCTTACCCATCTCTTCATCTAACCCCTGATTCTGGGTTCCTTCCCAAGGTCCAGTATCCCAGAGTAGGAGGGGGAAGGAGAGAGCCCCTTAGCTCTGCTCTGGGAGGGCAGTGCAGCTAGTCCTGGCAAAGCTTAGATACATAACGGTTACCAGAGCCAACCAACCATCTTGTGGCCCCTAGCTCCATTCTGACCAGGTCTTAGTGCTGCCCACATTGGCAGTTCCCAGATCCTTTCCTCATGGTCCTTCTCCAGCCTCTGGGACCAGACTGCCAGTTCTGCTCCAACAGGCTATTTCTCCCTACCCTCTCTTTTGGACTGGACTCCTTCTTTACCCTGCTCACTAAACTGAATTTGGCTTACTGGTTTATTTCTTCATCTACTTGTCATCATGCTAAAAATTTCAGCCCAAGACTTATAAATTCAGCAGCTGGCAATCTTCTCAGAATGCCCTTGTATACAGAAATCTATAGAAATCGCTAGACAAAGACTCAACAAGGAATAGTTGAGACTTCTTCCTGAGGCAAAAAGTAGGTGATTACAGTCAAGACAATGGTCCTATGTAAAGGAAAATAGTAAATAAGAGCTGAATTTACCAAGTGCTTCCTCTGTGCTAGGACCTCTCCCAAGCTTCATGTCTTTCATAGATTATTTCATTTAATCTTCACTTTAGGAAAGTATTATTAAATCCTATTTTGAATATGGGAAAGCTTCAAGTTACATGTTCAAAGTCACAGAGCTAGTAAACAGTAGAGGCAGGTTTAGAAAGGAGGCCAACCTTACTCCAAATTATGGGCTCTTTCTAAAAAGCTATGCTTCTCCCAACTCAAAGAATGCCTTCAATAGTTTACATTTAATTCTAAGCAGTGGTTCTCAACAGTAGGCTCTGAGCTCCCTACCACCCCCCCCCAAAAAAAACATTTGGCCCTATCACAGGACATTTTTGGTTGTCACAACTGATGGAACAGTGTTACTGGCATCCAGTGAGTAGGGAGAGGCCAGGGATGCTGCTAAACATCCCCCAGGGCTCACGACAGCCCCGACAACAAAGAATTATCTTGTCCCAAATGCCAACAGTGCTGACGTCAAGAAACCTTGATTCAAAAGATGGTGGATTTTTAAAGCCGATTCAGAAAAATCCAGGTTATTTTGTTTGTAATTCACTCATATGTACATTCTGTCCCATCACAGATGACAGCAGCCTTCTAAATCTAACTCCCTACCCCCTGGTTAGAAGACGGAAGAGAAGGTTCTTTGGGCTGTGTTGTCTTGTCTCAAGCTAGGCACCTCCTCCTGGAAACCCACCATGGCGAAGACCTGAAAATATCACAGAACCTGAGGACCTCCAGACAGCTGAACCACAATCATTGGTTTTTGACCATGTTTTCTATGCTTCCTTATTACTTTTATTCGCCTCCCTCTACCCTTTTAAATGATTTTACGTGTGAAAGCAGCTGCTGTCAAGGCGGGGAAACGATTCAAAAAGCAGGCTGTTTTTAAAAGGATTTTTAAAGCTGACATTGTGCATGTCTGCTCCAAACCATACCATGACAGATGCAAGAATTATGGTTTTTAAATTATTTAAAGGTTTTTTTAAATGTATTATACAGAGAAAAATTATTTCATGTATAATAGTATATCTTAAGCTCTTGCTGATCTCATGTTAACAATTTATCATATGAAAGTCTTTAAACATAGAAATCTCTCTAAAACTGCAAAACTGTGTTCAAAAACCCAATTTATCAGTATTATTAGAAATAATATTATAATCAAACATATACCACCTCACATTCTTTGTCTGTGCTCATTCATATTTAGTCTTCCATTCTGTCGGAATCCAAGAGCTTCTACATAAAACATCTTAATTTATAATGCAACAAAAACCATATATGAAAAGTATTTAAATTTTGTAAATATACAATAATCCTAATACCTTCGTACAATGCATATGGGCAACTAATTTTCTTTTGATCCAATGGTGTCTTTTTCAGCTTCTTGGAGAATGAAGTAATCCAGTTAGAAAATGGTGTAGTAACATATACAATTACCCTCAAATGTAAAATTGAATATTATCACATTTTGTTCTAATTGAAATCTGAAGCATGATGTCTGCACAGCAGCATAGTGTTAAATCTTATAGGGCATGCTGGAATTAGCTCAGATCGTAAAAATATTTAACATTTTCTGTTAATAAAATCTTTTTAGTTAAGCTAAGCTTGTCTCATTTTAGATGACTATGCAGATATGACTTTTCCAATGTGTACTTGGTGTCTTGTCTTATGCTTAGAATCTTGAAAGCAGGACACATTAAGCAATACTATATTTTAGAAAGGAGGAAGCCACACGCTTTGTTTTTCTGCTCACAGCTTTTTTATGACCTTCCTCACTAAACTTGTAACATGGTACAAATTTTGTTATATTTTCCCCTGTTCGTCCTTGGCCTGTTTCCCAAACAGAATTTCCCCTGGGTTGAGAGATCAGGCCTTTGGACTTTTTTTTCTTGCTTTCCAAAATCTAAATGACCCTGAAGTTGGACAAGAGGCACCAGTGTCTAGTACAATAAAAGGATGGGCTAAATGCCTATAAGTGATTTATCCAAGATGCATCTTTAATCCCAACCCTATATTTTCTCAGTACTAATGTGCACAGGCATTTATAGGTCCCTCAATTTTTTGACCTAACAACAAAATTAGTTTTAGTGAAGACAGGTATATATGAACTAGTGGACTAATTATTGTATTAGGTTGAACCATATGAAATTGCTGGTATTTGACTGTTTTGACCTATAAAAATGACAATTTCACATGGTTTGACCTAATATCCAATGTGAAAATTATACTTGGAATTGTCTTCTACCGTTTGTGATTGAAAGCAAATGGATTAAAGGGTTGGAAGAGATCTCAAAAGGCTATGCAGGTCTCTATTTAGATCAGACCAGCTGGTTTGGGGCCTTACTCTTGGAATTCAGAGTAGTGTGCCAATGACCTGATAATGAATGCATGGTTGTCAGTATGCCTGACTCCGTATAAAAAGGTATTCTTGAAGGTTATATGAGAAAACTACAACCTTCCAAATCAAATATTTGTAAAACAGTGATTAGATTATGCTACTTAAAGACTCTTAGAATGAATACCCCCTTGGAAAGCTGGTAACTACTCCTAGATTTATCTGGTCTGTAAACCCTGATTACATAAATCATGTTTGACTAAAACTTAATATCTTTTTTGAATATGGTTCATTGGTTAATTGGTCCATTAATTAATGGACCCTTAAGGTCCATTGTTTTAGAAGTTATAAAATAGCCCAACTGGGCATGCTCACAGCTCACATATCAGCCCTTGCCCACCTTTCCACTATATTGAACCCTTAGCTTCAATCTAGTTCCTACTAATTCATGCAAAATTATCAACTGATAAACCCACAATCGTGTTCAGCACATTCCTCTAAATGCTTGACCTAAATCACTCTGCTTGGTTAATTTGTGCTCACTCTCGCCTTAGTCTCGGTATGAAACGAACACTTAACCTTCCGTGCCATTGTTCTTTGTACAACTGAAGACTGTTAATAAATTCAGGTCTCACCTCCAGGTCTGGGAGGACTATAGTAGCTATTCATGGAGATGGGAATTTGTCTAATTCCCTAGGTAGGCTTTCGATATCTAAGGTAAATAAATTCAGCCACCTTATCTTTTATTCATAGTGCCTGTTTCCCAGACTTTGATTGGTTTTGTAGTTCCTGTGGACACACTCCAAGATTTATAGATCCTCTTTCACTAGCAGGTCCTAAAATTAAATTTAGTGCTCCAAGTCGTGATGACCTACAGTGGCTCATAGTGGCAATAGACAGCTCACCATTTCCCATTCGATATGCTAATGAATCTCTTTAGGAGCTGACCCCACTCTCCTCTCACCTGCCAAAGGACTTTCTCAGGTGTAGTCCATGAGATAGAGGTCTACTGTCTCGGCTTCCGGCTAGTAATTCACTTTCAGATTAGCAATAACACTGACCTGATCTCTAGGGGTAAGGAGAGAACACTGAACCCATTCTGTTGCATGGGTACTCACATGCTGAAAACAGAAAAGGATGTCAACTTTTTCTGGCATGTACTCACCCATTTTACCACCATAATTTTAATATACTGTATTGATTCATCATTGTTGTTGTTGGGGTGTGTGTGTGTGTGTGTGTGTGTGTGTTTTCAGAGTACAGAGGCAATATTATTCTTTGTGGGAAATCTGAAACATACCAAGTATAAAGAAAATAAAAATCACCTGAATCCCACCACAATCATATTGTTTAAAACCACATTTCTAGGCTTTAAATCAGTCAGTGGCAGGGCCCAAAGCCACTTGTAGACAAGATATGTGAACAAACGCCCACAAGGCCAAGGTATCACTTGAAAATACCTTGTCCTCTGATGTTTTGCATGCTTCTGGAAAAAGATTGACTGCAAACTTCTGGTTGTGCCACTGTTGAAGGGTACAAAGAAGACTTAGAAGTAGTGCAGCCCAGATGCCTCCCCTAATGAAAGCTTTTAGGGAAATTCTAAAATCCTGCCAGATGATTTTGTTCTGGGTGCTCTTCGAATGGTTGGACACTTACTGTATGGCAATACTGCCACCTACTGAATGCTGAGCCTTAGAGTAAGACAGGAAAATAAATGTGCAGAATATAAAACCATCTCATTCATTTTAGACAGCAAACAATGGGCCAGATTAACAATATTCCACGTGGAATTCAGATTCTGGAAGTCTCAAAGTTGAAAGTTTAAGGATATCATCCAGACTAATTTCCCATGCAACCTACATGTACCTAAAAATTGCCTATCATTTATTTGTGTTCTCAAACATCACCAAATGCAAAATGCTCAGCTTTCAGGTAACTACAGATAGGATGAGGAAAAGCAGTGATGCTCAAGGCCCATAACAAATCATTTTAATTAACTATAAAGATCTGTGAGAAAAGGTTAGATTACTAATTTGGGATGACTGGTTGGCCATTTGTTGGGTAAAATACTAGAACTATACCTCATAACTTCCATCAAAATAAATTCTAGGTAAAGTAAAGATTTACATGTTAAAGCACATAAACATATTGGCAATATTGATAAATATTTCTGTAATTTTACTATGGAAAAAAGCCTTTCTAAGCATGACACCAAAGGAAGAAACCAAAAAGAAAAAAATAGATGAATCTGACCAACTAAAAATGCAGAACTCCTCTACAGTAAAAACAATAAGCCAAATTAAGAGAAAACAAAATTTGAAATATATGCAACAAAGAGTATAGATCGCTAATGTGTATCAAGAGCTTCAACTCCATTACTGAGGGGAGGTTTCTGTGATCTACAACCTTCCCAACAGTGTGTTCCCATTTCATTCTCTCCTCATTGCACTTTCTAAATTATCGCTTATTTGTCTGTTTATCTCCACTAAACTGGAATGTCAAGAAAGCAGCCACCCTGTCTGTTTTGCTTACTGTTCTATCCTCAATTCTTAACACAGTGCTAGACACAAAGCAACTGCTGAAAACATATTTATTGTGTGAGTGATTAATGAATGCATGACTAACATTTTATGATCAAAAAGAATCAAACTTTCCAGTAGAAAATTGAGCTAAGGACATAAACTGGCAATGTATCATAAACTAATGAACTAATAATAAATATGAAAATACTTAAATATACTAGTAATCAAAATGCAAATTATTACAATATACTCCTTTTTATGTATCAGAAAGACAAAAGGTATAAAGAATCATAGTTCCCAGGGACAGCAAGGAAGTATGGGAGTGGACATTCTCTTACAGAGGAAACAAGACTGCAAATTGATCCGATCTTTCTGGAAAATAGTTTGGCAATATATGTTTTGCATATGCCAAATACTTCCACTTTAGGGAATTCTCCTTTTAAAAAAGTTAAGAAAAAATGAACCAAGATCCATTAAATCATTATTCAAAACATATATGCAAGAAAGAATGCATAAATGATCATGGGAAACTTTGGAGGAATGGAAAAAAGTATAAATACAGGGTTGGTTAAATATGGTTTGTCCTTCCGATGGAATATTGTGCGCCAATTAAGACGAAGCACTAGATGTATATTTACTGAAATAAACAGCTATATTGTTGTGTGAAAAAAGAAAGTTACGGAAGAATATAGTATGTTCCCATTTTAAGAGGATACATGTACATGTGTACATTACAGTGTCTGAAAGGATATTTGCTAAAATGTTAACAGCGTCTATCTCTGGGAGGTGAGATTTGGAGCAACTATAATTTCTTTTTGCATATCTGTAATTTCCGATTTTTCCACAATGAGCATGTAGTATCCGTATAATTTTTTCAGGGAATAAACAACAATGTTCACAATATATATTAAATGAAAAACACATGTTATAAACAGTATGTATAGTATGACACAATATTTGTAAAAAAGAAAATTATATATAAATATATCTATGTATGTATATATATATATATGCATAAGAAGCTAGAAAGACATACACTAAATGTTAATAGTAGTTATTTATGGGTAGTGGGATTATGGGTGATTATTTTTTCTTTTTGCTTTTCTGTGTTTTCTAATTTTTCTACAATGAATATGTATTCCTTGTGTAATAAAAACTAATAATAAAAGTTTAAAAAAAAAGAACAGTGAGACTTTGTGACTCAACACTTGCTCTCATCTTCCTGCCACCCCCTGGACTTACTCCCTGTCATCAAAATGTGGGCAGTGCGGCTGTGGAAAGAAAACACCAGGACACTATAACTTCGGAAGACAGAATAGAGAGCTACACAAAGGTGGATGGGAAAAACAGAGTGGGAAGGGAGGGAGGGAGGGAGGGAGGGAGGAAAGAAAGAATTAAGTGAAAGTGAAGTCAATAGAGGAAGGATTAAAGCAGGCTTTGGGAATGTTTTCCCTGACAATAGCAGTTAAGTCTCTAACTTCAATTGTTTTCCTGATAACTATGACCAAAACCCAAAAACAAAACAAAACAAAAGTTCAGTTCAATAGGTTTATTTTCTCTATTTTTTAATGTTTATTTATAAGAGAGAGCGAGCTCAGGGGAGGAGCAGAGAGAGAGGGAGACACAGAATCTGAAGCAGGCTCCAGGCTTTAAGCTGTCAGCACAGAGCCTGACGCAGGGCTTGAACCCATGTACTGTGAGATCATGACCTGAGCCAAAATTGGACATTTAACTGACTGAGCCATCCTGCCACCCCAAATAGGTTTATTTTCTAATAAAAGGAATCACAAACACGTCTGGAGAGACATCTAGAAATTCAGTCCTTACAGGAGTGTTTCCGAAGTTTTTCAAGAGGCAAGCTTTTGGTTATCACGGGCTGTGCAGTACAGCCTGGAGTTACACATGCTTTTGTCTGAATCTCAGATGTGCACAAATGATGTGCAACCGTGGCTAGCCATCTCAGTATGCATTCTCTCCTGTTTCCCTTTAGAAATAGAGACCCCAAATTTCAGCAAGACACTGGCCACCTAAATTAAAGACTCCCTTTACTATGGTTTGGGATGTGACTATGTAATTAGGTATTTAAAAAAAGAAAAGTGCATATACTGCCATTAGCACCAACGCTCACAGCAGGTGAGAGATGGTTGCTGTGACTCCGTACAACACACCAGGGCAGGGACCACAGCGCCTCCTACAGTCCACCCCTGGAACGGCCCCGATCCACTTGCTTCTCACATTGACTTACTCCACCTAGGTATAGCTTCTTCTGGATTCTGTGATTACCACTCACTATACAAAAAGAGGGACCGGGGACACACATTTAATCCATGCTACATATCACAGCTTCCATTTAGTCCAGGCTAGATTCCCCTCTCTTAGATACTCCTGAGTTTCCTGGTAAAATGACCCAGACCCTTACCCCCAAGTGATCTGAGACCCTGGTTACCCTGCCCTTAGTACGCTCTAGTTGCCCATTTACAGTTACACGCGAGCATCCCAGCGGTGACCCAGGGGTCACGTGAGGGCCAAACATACTCTGTATGAACACACCCCTCATATTGCAGCAACTCTCTCTGCTCCCGACAATCAGAGCCGATAACAGCTGTTGGTATGGTAACTCTTTTATTTGCCTACTAGTTTTCTGCCTTTAGGATCCTAAGTTCACCACTTAACAGTGGTGGCTTAAAGCTTAGTGGGAGTCTTATTTTCTTCACTCTATGACCTAGGACCTCTAGAGACACAGATTCTAGACTCCCAGACAGAGAGCACAAACTCCTCAGTGGACTCCTGAAGTCACTCCTACTCTAACGCCCTGGGTTTTTGGACCCATGAATTTAGAACCATCTAAGGGCCATTGATTGATGTAAGGAGTATAGATTGCACCATCCGAATATTACAAGGCATTCTCTTCTTAAAGAGGCCAGCCCACCCCTCCACTGGGATGGCAGCTTCTGCTTGGTGGATCCCACAGTCACGTTCTCACTGATGCACCTGCTTTGCTAAGAAGTGGGCCTTGGTCTTTGGCAAGGTTATGTAGGATCCTGGTTTGTAGATCAGAAGCTTTGTGAGTTCATGGATACTGGTCCTGGCTGGAGCCCTGCAGACGATGGCAGATTCCTATCCAGAAAGGAGGCAAATCCTAGTCAGGCGGAGGGAGTCTCAACTTGTCTCCAGCCAGTAGTCTGTCCTCCAGTGTCAATCTCTGTTACCAAGAGGCTGGATATTCAACAGCAGCTGTAAATAAGTTTTGCTGGAAAAAAAAGCTTGCATTAGTTTCTTATTGCTGCCGCTGTTACAAACCACCACAAACGTAGTGGCTTAAAATCACCCACCTGTATTACTCACATTTCTGGAAGTCAAAAATCAGTTTTAGGGATTTAAAGTCAAGAGGTCAGCAAATCTGGGTTCCTTCTGGAGCCTGTAGGGGAGGATCTATTTCCTTTTCTTCCCCAGCTTCTGGAGACTACCTGCATTCCTTGGCTTATGGCTCCTTTTTCCATCTTCAAATCAGCAAAAAAGTAGCATAGCTTCAGTTGTGTGTGTGTGTGTGTGTGTGTGTGTGTGTGTGTGTGTGTGTGTCTTTTTCTTTCATCTTCAGGTATCCATTCTACTCTTTGTACTCTGACAAAAATGTGCTGTTTTGTTGGGCTCGCCCAGACAATCCAGGAAAATGGACCCATTTGAAGATCCTTCACACAATCAGAGCTGCAAATTCTGTTTTGCCAAGTAACAATATTTAGAGGTTCCAGGGCTTAGGAAGTGAACATCTCTGGGGGACCATTATCCTGCCTACCGCAAGGCCAGTGCTGTTGGGCCCATTTACAGCTTTCATCTCTACTGAGAGCTGCTTTATGAATAGTCTGTTTTTCTCTGCTGCACCTTGCTCTCGAACTCTCCAGGTCTGTGCTCTGACTTTTACTGGACTTTGCCAGAGTGTCCACAGCATCCTTTTATACCCAGATTCCTCTAGTATCATGGCCTCTGCAGGACAATATAGTACAAGTGACAGGGCTGCTGACAGCAAAGCCTAAACATTTGGAAGAGCCGCTTCTTGCTCTGGGACCAACTTATAACTAGAGCTTTACCCGACATGTGGGACATGCTGCCTTCCAAACCTACGGAGGCTGCTCAAGCTTCATGTTTCTATCTTCATGGTAGGATATGCAAGGGACAAAAACTTGTTTTTGCTTTGGAGACGTCCCAACAACTCTCAGACCCCTTGACTTCTAAAAACTGCACTGACATAGCAGGCCCCTTAATCTCTGTAAAGTTTATCTCCCATCCTCTGCAGTTTCTGTGTCTTGCTTACCAAGGCATTCAGCGGACTCATAATTTCATGCTTGCTATGTCCAGGGAACACGACGTCATCACCTTGGTGTGCAAATGTGATGTCCTCTAGAAAGAATACTCTGATCAATAGGATTGGAGTATACTGTTGTAAGCCATGGTGAGGTCATCGAGGGATACACAAGCCTGCTTCCCAAAGGTCATCTGAGAACAGTGATGCTCAACCCTCAGTACTAAACCACTGAATGGTGAAAATAAATACTATACAAGGAGGACATAGGGTGCCCTAGACATGTGAGATCCACTAGAGGTAGAGAAGTCTGGTTCCAAAAGGTCATCTGAGAACACTGAGTTGGGCTATACTCACACA
Source organism: Suricata suricatta (assembly GCF_006229205.1). Lineage (NCBI taxonomy): Eukaryota > Metazoa > Chordata > Mammalia > Carnivora > Herpestidae > Suricata > Suricata suricatta. The sequence goes on from NC_043705.1 coordinate 45,305,872, forward strand.
CAGCTACTAAGTAATAATATTATACAATGAGTACACAGAGTTCCATTTGCTGTGTTCCCATTGTTAGATAAAAGCCCATAACAATTTGGCATAATTTCTAATAGTGTGTATGCAGTTGCCAGTTGATAAAACTCAGCCAGGGCTTTTAGGGATTTCATGTACACCTGCTCCCAGTAAAACCTCTGCTGGGAACACTTAAGGGTAGTTCATTTGTTGCAGGGAAGACAAAAGTAGGAACTCTCTTTTGGAGACCCAGAGTGTCTTGAGATTCTTGATTCTCTTCAAAATTCTTATCTTGATCCTCTTCAGACTTCATTTAACTTTTTCTGTCTGTAAAGCACATCAGTAGAGATCTTTGGAACTTTGTTAAAGTCTCATGATTATTCTTGAGGCCGTATTATCTGTTCTAGTAAAGATAACCACATTCAGCATAGTACCTATTACTGGGGCTTCTTGGGTGAGCTTGCAGCAGTGATGTTAATCTGCCATGATCCATCCAGTGTGTGAAGAAGCTGAAAGGGTGATCAATATGGGAGGCATGATAAGAACCACTACTACTGAATCTTTTCCATCTTCTTTCATTTGTAAAAGTGTCTTTTTAATCAATTGTCTTGGTGAGAATGGAAACAGTTTTCAGGAACTTGCACTTACTCTTTCTTACTTACAATAATAGCTTTTCCTCTGTATGAAGAAATTAGTATAATGGTATTGCCAACTATTAAGTATGTCCATAAAATTATGTTTGGTAATTAGAGAAATGATTGCCGGAAGCATCCACGGGTACAGCCGGCCCACGGTGAGGTAGATATGGGCCATGACTCTCTAATGACCTCACCTCCATTAGTTTTTCCCCTGACAGATGTCGGATCCCTGGGCAGCAGTGTCAGCTGAGACCCTTGAAAGATCTAAATGTTTTCTCCTCCCATTGTTTGGTCACAGGACCCTTTGGGGAAGGCCTGATGGAATCACTACTGTACAAACTGGGCAAGTCTGGGGGTGCCTGGGTGGCTCAGCCGGTTAAGCGTCTGACTTTGGCGTCTGATCTCGCAGTTCATGGGTTCAAGCCTCGCATCGGGCTCTGTGCTGACAGCTTGGAGCCTGCTTCAGATTCTGTGTCTCCCTCACTCTTCGCCTGTCGCTGGCTCATGCTCTCTGTCTCCAAAATAAATAGACATTTTGAAAAAGCTTCTCCTTTGGTAGACAAGTTTGGGTTTAGCTGTCTCAGCTCTGGAAACTGAGTAAGAGATGGTCACTTTCCTTTGGGGGAAGGTATGCCAGTCTTATGCTCATCTATCCTTGATATCCTCAAATTATACATATATTCAGTCATACCCTGCCCATTTGTCTTACCCCTAGGAATACCATGATCACCATTATTGGCCATCTCCAAAGATCCCTGCCATCCAGCCTCTCCTGTGCCATTCTGATCTTGCTGCCTCTGACAGCACTTGTTCCCACCTTGCTTCTGATGGTTATGTGGTCTCACCTAGCCTTTTCCAATCCAGGATTCTCTCATCCTCATTGCTACAAGCAGCCCTGTTCAATGACAGCATCTAACTATCAGCCTGGCATATAAAGGATGGACACCACTGAGTTCTTTATTGATGCTTCTATCCCCTTAATTAGCACATTCCTTACTGTCTTGGAAAATAAAGGGTCCCTGGGTCCTCCCAAAGAACAGAGTCAGCTTCTGAACTTTCTAGGCTCAAAGGGACCTATCTCAGCAAATTCCTTCCTCTGTACTGTGCCATGAGAATTTTGCTATCTCAACTTATTTAATGAGACTCATCATTTTTTTATGCTTCCAAGCGCCGTAACAGCAGCACATTTAAACCGCCTATCAGAGCACTTACCAAAGTGTTAAATCCTACCTCATGAAAGAGGGTCTTTGTATTCATCCTTTATATTCTGTCATGCCTGATCCAGCACCGTTTGGACCCACTCCTGGGCATCCATTACTGGTTTCTGCCGGTACCTGTGAGTCAGCACCTTTGATGTATAATCCATCACCTCTCTTCCTAACCCGGCACTTGCCCATTGTACGCCCCGTCCTCATTATTGATTTTTTTCATTTGAAGGGTCTGCGTTGTCTTTAAAAAAAAAAATGGAGAACAACAATTCTATCTTCCACAAGGTATAGTAGACCATGTCTTTAGGCCGAGAGGCCTCAGAACAATCTGGGGATTTAAGATGCTCATATGAAAATATTCAGCAGTTCTCTTTCCAGATCTCCATCTCTATCAGGGCCTTAACTCCAATACTGAGAATTCAGCCTACTCTGAAATCCTGCCACTCTTACAATTAAGTCTAGTGTCTGGTTTTCAGGAATGTCTGTCCTCCAGCTGCAGGAGATAACAGCCTCTTTAAATTCTTCCCAAAAGGCCCACTCACTCTCCTACTTTGCTTAAAATTGTTGATTGATTACCCTGAGTCTGTCATTTTCGCTCATCAGTGACTACCCAATTCCACAGCCCCCTTACTACCAGTTCTCCCATGCAGAGGTGTCACATGCGGGCCAGTGCATCCCCTCCTACCTCCATCCCCTCCAAATTCACTGGAGGTGACTGTTGTAACATGGCACTGCTCAACGCCAGGGCTCAGTGCTCCACCTCCCGTCATGGCTGGAGACCTCACTGGCCTCGGTCTGGTGAGTAATACTACCCTTCGAGTCAGCTTCCTAAGACCACTTTGGTACCCAATGGATTAGGGTATGTTTCACAGAAGCAGGTTCTAAGATAAGGATGTGTGTGCATTTTGTTTGTTTGTTTGTTTGTTTGTTTGTTTTTGAAGGAATGCTCCTTGGCAAAAATCTGAGGAAGGAAGCAGGATAGGAAAGAAGAAAGAGCTGAGCAAACATGTCTCAGGTAAAATCGAAGCTGTCAGGGGCAGGAGAGGAAGGCTCTGCAGCACGAACTGTATGCCAAACACACGGATATCTTCTCACCCAGCAAAACAATCATCTCTCGATCCTCGGCTTTCCTCAGAGCATTTTACTAACTGGCAACTACCATCCTTCCACCAACAGTGAAGTTGACACTGCCTAAAAGAACTCATTATGCGTTCTTCTAAGTTCTTTAAGCTCTCTCCTCATCAATACATAATGGAAGAAAATAATCCAAAAGCAATAAATTAATATCGATGTCAAAAGATACCATCATGGAGTTACAATTTTACAGGGCTGGGGTCTCAGCTGTTACTTTTGACTCTGCAAGACAAACTTTTATATGAAGAAACTCTTCCACAAAATTTCACAAGGTTAAAGTCTCCATGATATTACTCAATTTAGGATACTGTAGCTTGGAGGAGAGTGCGCTGAGACTTCTATGGGTTTTCATTCCAGTTCTTGTGTGACTACAGAAGCATACTTACTACTCATCCTATGTGATTCTGGGTTACTCAGTTACCCCATCTGTAAGGTGAAATAATAAGCCTAAGGAAAAGCCATGACAACCATCTACTGCACTAGGTATCTAAGAGGAAAAAGACAAAAAAAAAAACCAAAAAAACCAACAAACCTTACCTCATCATGCAGGAAAACTTCACCATGTTGAATTTGTTCCAACCAAATTCCATTTTTTAAAACCTTGGCCCTCCTAAACTTTATCCTCTGAAACAGTACACTGTCTCTGAAGGTTTCACTCTGTCCCTTATTCACAGCAGAGCTCATCATCCATACATATAAACCCAAAGCAAGGGTCGAGTGGGGCCAGTATGTTGCCCCAAATGTTCAGAACTCCAACTGTGGCACCTGATCCAGGCCTGCCCCTCCCACGTCCTCCAGCAGCCCACTGTACTTAAAGCTTTCCTCCCTTCCCTCCCTCAAACAAGAGGTCAGTTCCATGTTTTAGTTTCTCATAGATTTGAAATGGATTTCTATACACCCATGAGTTTCTAGAACACTGGTGCAATTGCATGCTTCAAATTCTGATCAAAGAGAAGTTTTGCTTTTGCTACATATTACGATGGTGAGTCTGCCCCTGAGCTGAGAAGATTATATGACTGGTTATAGAGCAGGGAACCACCTTCAAATATGAGTTCAGAGGCTTAGAAAAATCAAAGGGTAGTCAAAGAAAGCCTGTATGCTTACTGAATATACAGTAGCTTTGCTTCATAGATACATGACAGAGTGTGGGTATGAAAGTGAACAGTCTCTGATAAAAGGGCAACCAGGTGAATTGTTCAAAACCTATTCAGCCAAAAAATTCTAATGGTAGAACCTAGGTGTGCTCCTTATACATTTACCCTAAAATTAAGCCATTAGTCAACAAATACCATTCACATTCAGCTTTAACTACTCATTCTTAACTACAAACAGACAAGGAAGGCTCACCGGACATTGAGAATAGTCTGTAACTTGAGAGAGAAGGACTATCATCAAACAAACAAATTGAAAACACTGACAATGGAGAAAACACAGGTAGTTCTTTTTTTAATATAATGTATTGTCAAGTTAACTAACATACAGTGTATAGAGTGTGGTCTTAGCTGTGGGATTGATTTCCATGATTCATCACTTACATACAACACCCAGTACTCATCCCAACAAGAGTCCTCCTCGATGCCCATCACCCATTTTCCTCTCTCCTCTGTGCCCCCCATCAGGCCTCAGTTTGTTCTTTGTATTTAAGAGTCTCGTATAGTTTGCCTTCCTCCCCCTCTGTTTGAAACTATTTTTCCTCTTCCCTTTTCCCAAGGTCTTCTGTAAAATTTCCCAAATTCCACATATGAGTGGAAACATATGATATTTGTCTTTCTCTGACTGACTTATTTCACTCAGCATAATCACCCTCCAGTTCCATCCACATTACTGCAAATGGCAGGATTTTGTTCTTTTTCATTGCCAAGTAGTATTCCATTATATATATAAACCATGTCTTCTTTATCCATTCATCAGTTGATGGATATTTAGGCTCTTTCCATAATTTGACTAGTATACTCAAAAAAATTCTAAAAGATTCCAGCTCCATCAAACAAGCATAGGATATTTGGAAAAAGGAACAATGACAAAAGCGCTAATAAAAATCCTACTCAACTGCTAAAACAAAAATTCAAAAGAATCATTGAACACAAAGCTAGCAAATCAAATACAATCTATAAAATAGGTAATACAGCTAGACCAAGTGGGAATTGTCCCAGGATTACATGATTGGTTCAATCAACCAATGCTATTTCCCGTATCAGGAAACCGAAGAATGAAAAACATGTGAATATCTCAATAAATGGAGGGGAGGGGCAGAAGCATGTGATATAATTCAACATTTACTCATAATTTTTTAATTAAAAACTAGGAATTAAGCAACACTTCCATAGAAGAGACAGAAAGGACATCTACAAGAACCCACAGCTAACATTATACTAAATGGTGAAAGACTAAATCCTCTTCCCCTAAGAAGAGAAACAGGTAAGGACATCTACTCTTACCATTCCTATTCAAAAATGTAACTTTTAACTGTTACAATACAAAACAGAAAATAACAAATGGCAGCTAGAATGTGTTGAAACTGGAACACTAACACATTGTTAGTGGGAAAGTAAAACGGTGCAAGCAGCTTTAGAAAATATTGGCAGTTCTTCAAAAGGTTAAACATAGAGTTACCATAGGATCCAACCATTTCACTCCCAGCTATATACCCAACAGAAATAAAAATATGCAACCACACACAAAATCTGTATATAAACATTCATAGCAGCATTGGTCCTAATAGCCACAAAGCAGGCGGGGAAAACAGTGTCAACAGTCTGCTAAATGGATAAATAAAATTTAGCATATCCATATAATGAAATACTCTGGCAATCAGAAGGAATGAAGTACTGACACATGTTACAACACAGCCAAACCTTGAAAACGTGCTAAGGGAAAGAACCCAGTCACAACAGACTATATGTTGTATGGCTCCATTTATGTGAAGTGTCCCAAACAGGCAAATCGAGAGAGACAGAGAATCGCTTTCTGGCTGTCTCAGGTTAGGGAGCTGGAAGGGAAATGAGGAATGACTTCTAAGGGTCATTCCGAGGTTTCATTTGAGAGGTGTAGGCATCCTTTCCCAGGATAGGCGTGGCTGGGCTCTGCTAACACATGGCTTCTGTGACTCTTGTTTTCTTAAGCTTAAAAGGATGATTAACCTCACTTATGAGCATACTTCCTCCCCCATAAATGGAAATACCTTCAATTGAGTCATAATTGAGTCTGGCAGACCTGGAAACAACTCTGCCTCTTAAGGTGACATTCGATGTCTGTGCTATAATTTATTGATGAGCTAATACCATAGTTTAATTCTCAGGGGGGGGCAATTTTACTTCCAAGTCCTTAAGAGACTTTTCCTTTTCACTTCCTTGTACCATTTACAAAGTGGCAACAGGCTAATATGCAATGGTTCACTAAGTTCGTTTTTAAAATCGAATATTGAAAATGAATTGCTATAAGCCACAAAAATGACCCCTACCAGAGGCAGCATGTGATAGCAGAGAGCATGGGACTGTAAGTCCAAAGTTCTGGGTTTCAACCTCAGCTCTGCCTGCTGCACAGCTCTGACGAGTTGCTGACCTCTGTCAATCACCCATCAGCCCTGCAGAGACAATATCTGTCCTGCTGACATCCAGAGCTATTATAAAAGGTCTGTAAATTGTAAATTTCAATACGAATTTAGCAGACCACTTATAGGAGAAGTTGATCAAGCAGCTGGGGAGGGTACTACCTTTCTACAGGACATTTTGATAACTTGACCACATACTCTGCACATAGCTCCCCTGCCTGAGCACTGCCTGCTTTCGCCATGCAAGAGGCAGCCAAGCCCTGAGAAGAATAATGTGTTGTCGGCCATAAGCAAGCATGTAAATAGATGCAACCTGCCTACTGAGGGGACGGAGCTATTTTGCAACTCGAAGCATGAATGTTGGATATTCTCCTCTTACCCCTCCAGATATATCTCCATCCTTCTCCTCCACACTCTGTTCCCTAGGAGGATGACCCATGTGAATTCCATCCATGGGCTCCCTTGGCCTTTGGCTTCCAAATGTGTCTTGTCAAATGGGAGCCCTGGCGGGAGTAGGGAAAGAAGGGAAAAGAATAAAATCAGAATATGTATCATCCCGACTCTGTCGCTTCATAATCCCTATGGCCTGGCTGAGTGCCTTGACTGAATGTCTCAACTCCTGATGGAGGGCCTTTCCCAGACAGCTCTCTCGGGATTCTGCTTCATAAGGGTGGTAATAGTATCCCAGCTCTTAGTAGCCCTGGGGTGCCACACCGTTTCTTGTGGTTTTCCTGAACCCTGTCCACACTTGATAACTCCTGTTATTAAACCCTCCTCAAACCAGCCATCTGTTTTCCCACAGCTACACAGTCTCCGCCTGCCTGGTATCACACAGGTGACACAGACACACTGAAGCTTTCATACTAAAGGCAGCACAAAGCAGTCACTCCTTCCAACAAACATTCACTGAGAGACAATTTTGCCAGGCTTAGGGAATACAGCAGTGAACAACATGAATAAATCCTCTCCCTCTGTCCTCAGATGGTTGATTAGGGAAGTCTTCCTTGAAGAGAAGACACTGAGACAGAATTCAGGACAATGTGAAAAACCAGATGCGCAAAGATCTTTAGGAAGCAATTTCCAGGCAGAGAGACAAACAAGAGGAATGATTCTCAGGCAGAAACAAGAATGACCTTTTGAGGTATAGATATAAATTCATGTGGAAATAAACCCATGGATGTAAGTCCATAAAGATTCTTTCTTTGGCTCCTGTGCAAGGGCAGGCAGCAAGAGTGGCAGAGACCAATGACAGGAGCATTACAAGAGCTGAGCCAAGGGACAGTGGTGGCATGGATCAGGTTGGTGACAATGAGAGCTGGGGAGAAGAGGTAATACTCAGAATGTATCTAAATTTATTTATTCATTAGATATGGAGTGAGGGGGAAAGGAACAGAGGATGCTGTGAAAAATGTTCTCGGTAACTCACGGGTCATTTAATGAGGTGTAGATGATGGCAGGGGTGGGAGGGTTGTAGGTTTTTGCAGGTTGGTCGACTGTGGAGAAATAATCTGCGTGTCTACTTGATGCCCAAATTGAGATGATGATAAAGCACTTGAGTATGAACCTGGATGTTAGTAAAGTCATGAGAGTCCCAGTCATGACCCTGAAGAACAGTGTGGCCAGAGAAGGTTAGGGAAGGAGCCAAGAGCATCAGCTGAGGTTTACAGCTTGAGAACATGGGGAAGAGCTAGCAAAGAAGAAGAGTCAATAGTTAAAAAAAAGAAGAAGAAGAAGACTACAGTGATGGGTGTTCAAGGACCCATGTAAGACTGAAAACTAGATCACCTAGGAAAAAGGGTGTTCAAGAAAAATCAATTGAGGGGGCGCCTGGGTGGCTCAGTCAGTTAAGCATCCAACTCTTGATTTGGGCTCAGATCATGATCTCGTGGTGGAGTCAGGCTCTGTGAGGTTGGGATTCTCTCTCTCTCTCTGACCCTTCCCCACTAAATAAATAAGCTTAAAAAAATAAAAATCAATTATGCTAAATGTTGCTGAAAAGTGGAATAAGGCAAGACTCAAGAGTAAATCATTGAGCTCACTGACATGGAAGATGTTAATTTGAACAATAAATTATAGAAACAAAAGTAGGTGAATGGGAAAATTGAAGGTTCTAGAATGGAGACAGCCAGTATCAACAACTATTTGAAGAAATTTTGCTGAAGGGGAGCAGCCAGAGAAAAAGGTGGAGTCAAAGAGGGGCAGTTAATAACACAGAAGATAATAGAGCATGTTTGTATGCTGATGGGACTTACTTAGCACAGGGAGGAAAACTGATCATGTAGGAAAGAGGGGAGATGGGTGAAGGGAAAAGGCCTTTAGGAGATGAAAGATCCACTATGTAAGCACAGGAGCTATCCACTCATAGGACCTTGGACATTCTAATTCTTGGTTCTAAATTCCAGTGCATAGTAGAATCCCTTGAGACTTAAGGGAAAAAAATGTCTCACACGATATCAAATAATTCAGAACTTGGCACTGGGATTTAAAAACTCAACATATAGCCCTTGTTGATAACCACCAAAGCACTGAAACAGAAAAGACAAATTGAGTACAAATGCAAGTGGTTTAATCACCTTGGTGGTTGAAAGATGAGGCAATTCTCTGATTGCTTCTATTTTCTTAATGAAATAGGCAGGGTCTGAGCTAAGAAAACGTAGTTGGATTGGAGAGAGGGTTAAGATAGGAAATAATCCTAGGAACTAGAAAAACAAATCTGCTCCAAAAAAAAATATGCTAGGGCTGCAAGGATTTGCAGAGAGTCCACTTGAGATTTGTGGTGATAAATATGTGAGACGGAGTTAGCGCAGCTGTATTTCTCCTCAAGCCACATCCATCCGGGTGCGGGCAGGGAGTAGGTGGAGATATTCTTTTGTGCCATCAGAAGCAGTTGGCTGCCATCACTTGACTCCTGATTAAAGTTACACAGTGGAAGTGACTTGTTTTTGGAAATTTCCTATCTCCATTCTGCTTCCTAATACTCCAGGCTAACCTGACCTCTACCATTAGCCCACCAGAATGTTATGAAAAAAGAGCTAGTAAAACCAAATGGAATTCTGATTGGAGGAAAGGTTGAAGGAGAGGAAAGGAGATTTTAACAGTATCTTACTGAGGCACAATTTAAATGAAGTAAAAATGTATAAACCTTACCCATGCTGCCTGAGGATTGTGCATAGTTTATACACCACTATGGGATCACCACAAGACGTAACAATATTCCCGTCATCTCGCAAGTATATTTCTAGGACGAGAGGCTCTCAGACCGATTCTCTGACTTCCACCCTCAACCCAGGCAGAGGCAAGGTCAGAAAGGGACAGGCCTGACCCAAAACTTCCAATCATTCACTCGTTGGTTCATTCCTTCTTTCATTCACATACAGATGATACATACACCTGTCGCACCTGGCGGTCTGTTGTCTCTCCTTTATGCCAGAGATTGCCTGTCCCCTCTTCCTGGGCACCTTCCAGAGCGGAGAGCTACTACTCTTCCCGTTGCTGAATCCCAAGTAGATGTCCGGACAGCAGACAGGAAACCAGGAAACCGTCTGCCAGGACTGACTTCTGAAGCCTCTTCCAGGTTTAACAGCTAATCACCCGAGAGCACAGCCTCATCCATAGTCATAGCTGTGGGACAGGTGTTCATCATTGTGGACTCAATTCCTTGTGATTGATGTAGGAGCTAAAAAGCCTTCAAGCTCTACCCCGGTGACAGTAATCACTGTTGCTGATAAATTTAAAACATAAGCACAGGTCTTTTGGAAAAGTTTACATCAACTACACAAGTGTAGTTCAAAATATGTCCCAAAGATGGCAGTACAATTATACTTTGTGCTCCACTGCATCTTCAACTATTTGTAATTTTGCTAAATTATAAAACATGTTGAAGGGAAAACATCATGAGAGACTAGAAAAACATGAAACTTTTGTTTTCTGTTATTCTGCTACTGCTACAGGAACACATGCACAAATAAATAAAATCACCCCTAGGTAAAGTACTTTGAAATATGCAAAACACAATCATATGCATGCTTTCACTTAATCCTCACAATAAACCTGTATGATTATTGTTTCAATTTCATATCATGAGGTTCAAAGATTGATTATGCCTAATTCAAGGTCACTCAGCTAATAAGGCAGCACGGCCAGTTTTTAAAGACCAGGACTCTTTCCTGGACACCTCTGCTGAGCAAAAAGCAAATACTGACAGGTCTATAATTTACTTTATTTTTTAACGTTTATTTATTTATTTTGAGATAGAGAGGCAGAGAGAGGAGGAGGGAAAGAATTCCAAGCAGGCTTCACGCTCAGCACATGAGCCCAACATGGGGCTGTATCTCGTGACTGAGATCATGACCCAAGCCAAAACGAAGAATCAGTCACTTAACCGGTTGAACCAACCAGGTGTCCCCATGATTTCCTTTAAACATCAGGGGTTATTATGATCCAGCAGAAACCTGGGGTTAAAGTCGTAGAATTTGGAGAAAAGGTTGTTTGATAAGTAGGGTGACCAGCTCCTCCTGGTTTGCCTAGGACTTTACCAGTTTTAGCACTGAAACTCTCACTCTTGGGAGCTAACCCTCACTCCCAAGCAAACTAGGACAGTTGGTGGTGAGCAGCCTGAATCATCTTGCGCACCCGTTAAGTGATGGGCGTCCAACCGTTCTCTGAAAGCTTTGCCAAGTGGTGCCCACCACACTGCCTTGTACTTAATAGTAATCAATGAATATTTATGATATTTTAATTCAGTATTGTGTTTTGGGGGGGATATTTTCTGCTGTTTCCTAGGTAGGACATAATCTTTGGAGTTATTTTTGTTGACTCCAGCTCATCAGGTCACCCCATTTGGCATCATTTCCGACTCTGGTCCCATCTAATCTCAGCTTAGTCCAACTATTCTGTACTGAGGCAGCTTTCTGAGGGCACAGCAAAGTAGAGGAGCTGAAAGGTATCATGAGTGGGACAGACTCCTCTACTAGACTCTACACTTACACGACATAAAGCAAAACCAAGTTCTTTTACATTTTAGATACTAAGGAAGCACTTCCTCCATGTTGAGTGCATGATACCCAAATGGCCAGTCTTTCCTTACCCTTGAAACTACATATATGTGAAGACTAACATGTCACTGAGAACAGAAAAACAAAGTCAGTCTGTCAGGACTTGAAGTTTTCTTTCCTCTCTGTAGTAAATGAAGTTCTCAGGCAGGAAGCCTTTCTGTCACTATAGCCCCAGAGAAGGGAGGAGGAGAGAGAGAACCCCCTCAGGAAGAATGACGTGGCAGGGAAGTTGTAACAAACCAGGAAGAAGGGACCATCTGGCACCGGTCAGCCTCCTGATTAGGAAGAGGACAGAAGTAGAAAAAGCAAGATTCTGAGATGTTTTCTGTGTGACTTTGGATTTCAGGATGGATGTTACCAAGAAGACAGGCTGAGAAGAAACCTACAGACTTCACAGAGATGCTACAGGACCCATGTGTCATATGATGTCAGAGGCCACAATTATGTAAGCGGCTTCTTTTTAAGTTTATTTCTTTATTTTGAGAGAGAGAGAGGAAGACAGAGTCCCAAACAGGCTCTGTGCTGAAAGCACAGAGCAAAGCGGGGATCAAACTCATGAACTATGAGATCATGACCTGAGCTGAAATCAAGAGTCTGATGCTTAACTCACCCAGGCACCCACAAGAGCAGCTCTTTAGCAACTTGAGGCAGCTGCTTTTCAGGAAAGCTGGGGGCGGGGGGTTTTGGGGATACCTGAACTTGCAGGGCACAGAGTCTCCTTCAGGTATTCGTGGTATGGAAACTTGCTATAGCTCCCCTGTGGCGTGTTTTGGAGCACAGAGGAGTGGGTGCTGCTCGCTGGTAAGCTCGCTGGGGTCATTCTACACTGACAGCCATGTTTTCAGGAGCATGACCCTGCAAAAGAACCAAATAGGATTCACAGCCAGATCTTGGGAAGAATATGCAGGATCACCAGCTGCTCAGGTGGATCTGAGTCAACCTAATAGACTATTCCAAGAAATTAGACTGCAAGTTCTCCAGCAGCCTTAGCAGCCACAGGAGCCAGCAGTGCGATCAAGGACAAGAGCAGCAGGAAACATTCCCTCCTCAGGAGCACAAGGGTCCACTCACAGAGCAGAGCTCCCTCCACTCCCCCTGCCATTGCCACAAGAACGCAGTAAGGCCACGACCCTAGATGCCATCTGTGTCAGGGACACGGTGGAGGGAGAGGAATTGTGAAAGGACAAGCACTGACTGAAAAGGAATCAGTTGAAATCAGAATATAATGATAAAGGCTTAATGTAAGTGCCCCTGGCCCACACCTCCCAGTAGAGTAGGGGCAAGGGGGAAAAGTACTCATAAGAAAGATTGGATTAACTGTTGACGAATAACATTTTCTTTGCGCTTTTGTGAATAGAATGAGTAAATATGCCATTCTCTTGTAGTCGTTAATACAGTGAAGTTTTCAGTGTATTGATAATTCAGCAAATAGCTCTTTTGATGAACTACTCAATCAACTAACTGCTAGTCCAGAAATCACAATGTGGTGAACTGGTGTACAGCACATTGGCTTTTTAGCAAAATTATCTTTTGATAAATTGCTGTTCAGTGAATTGATCTGTTTCAGCCCACTGGTAAGGAAATAAAGAGTATCCCCACTCTCATGATGTTTATTTTGACTCACATTGTCTTAGCAACTCAAAGTTTGCGCTAGTTGAAAACACTTTAAGGCGTTTATCTTGCTTCCACATCAGCACCTGCAGCTTCATTGTTTTGGCATTAACATAAAATCTAATGAACCATGCATGACTAGTCACAAACCTGGTGTGAGCGGCTCTCCAAATACAGTTCTAGACTTTCCACGATCCTCCCAGGCATAATCAGAAAGCAAAAGAGGAAAGGAAGGAAATGGGGTGGGGGCAAGGAAGGGAAGATGGCATGATACAAAAAGAAGCTAACTGCACTGCCTCAGTGAAAATCCACAGAAAGAGCACCACGCTTTCCCAGCTGGAGCTTGCATGCCTTGTGTTCCCTTGGAGACAATCTTCCTCACCTCACACCACTCCATAGCTCCACACCACATAGAATTCTTTCCCGCAGCTCAACTTCGTTGGTGGGTGGTATGCAACAATTTTTCTAAGGTCTATTTTGCGTATGTGTCCCTGTAGTGAGACATCCTTACAATCAAAAGCATCCCAATGTCACATTCCACAGCGTGGAAGGAAACTCCTGGGCTGGATTCCAGCACTCTCTGCTCAACTCAACACAGGCATTGGTGAAGCTGGTCATCTTCGTGGTCTCCCAGATACCACGTACCACTTCAGCACAGCCTCTTGTTCTCCACTTTGCCCACCTCCTGCTTTTTTCATGGCTTCTTTCATGATTGCCACAACTGCATGGCACCTTCCATGAGCTACCTCAGCCCACAGTGATCTCCCTATTTTTTGGTCACCTAGAAGCACTGCTTGCATGTTCACTCACTTGGACTCTCACACTCCATACAACTCACATCTTCCTTACTTCATGCATGTGTCATTCCAAACATGATAAACATCTGGAGACGCTGTGTCTCGGGCATCAGACCCTTGCTGTGTGAGGAGGGCATCCGCACACACTCTAATAAGGGCTTATGGAATTGAATGGAATTTTCAGTGGCAACCTAAACATTCTGCTCTGATTTAGAAATAATTTTGCTCGCTCATCTGCTCAAAATAGACACCATACCGAGTCATTTAGTAGAAAGAATGCTTTCAGAAAGATTTTTATAATGATGGGGAAAGATAGCATTCAAAAATGGAACTGAATTGGTTCTTTGAAAAACAACTTTGGAACATAATATTCCCCTTACAAATTTGTTGCACAAAGCATACAGATCTAGTATATACAGATATGTCGAGGTCAGGGGGGAACAAATGCAGGATCCAAATGAGATAATAGAGACAGAGATTGAGTAATTCGCTTAATAGAGAAAAATCTTACAAAATGCAAGACAAGAAAATAGAGAAAATAATTATCTTCATGTCTCAACAGGTCATAATGGGAATATGAGGATATTTTTAGAATGAATATGATATTGGGGTAGAATGATAAAGGTATAGGTACTAAGAAACTGTGGTCTGAAAACAAAATAATTTTTGACAAAGAACTCATACACAGATCTATCTTTAATTATTAACCCTATTAAAGTCAACCTAGATAAACTTAAAATCAATTTGTTAATGTAGTTTATGCATATCTCAAGAATATATCTATTAGTATAAATACAAGAAACAAGTTGAAGGCTGCCGGAGGGGCGGGGAATGGCGGAGGGCGACCTGGGAGAAAGGGAGAGGTAGGTACAGGCTTCCAGTTATGGGATGAGTAAGTCACAGGAATAAAAGAGCATAAGGAATACAGTCCATGATACTGTAATAGGAAGCTGAGGGGACAAATGGCATCTATACATGTGGTGAAGGTACCATAATGTACAGACATGTCAAATCACTATGTTGTACATCTGACACGTTTTATATCAACTATACTCAATTTTTTTAAAAAGTGTCTATTTGCTTCTAGGCATTAAGATATATTCTCCATGTACTGTTGCACTTGGTTAATCTTTGGGGTACTGGATGTTCATTTGGGAACATCATCCAGAAGTATGAAGAAATTGCAGTTAAAAATCAAATGAAGTAAAGACTAAAAAACAAAAACAAATGTTAAAGATTTTGCAAGCAAAATAGAACTAGAGAACTACTCTGAATAATTTTGTGTATATTAAGTCAAAATGTCACCATTTATATTCAGAAGTATAGCGATAAAGAGCAGAGGAAACGCATAAAGGAGGGGGAAACAGTGCCTTCGTGGCGAGGACCATGGAGACGGAACGGGACCGGGCAGGGACTATTTGTTTCACTACAAGCAGGTACTACCCACCGATTTGTAAAACCATTCGTGTATTACATGGGAAAAAAATAAAATTAAATTGTAACTGCAGTGTGAGATGCCGTGGAGTGACTGGAGGTGCCACAGACCTGAGTGGAAATTCTTGGCTGGGGTCCTTCACTCTGGGCCACTGGGTGGAGAAGCAGCCTGCGTGGCTGTGGGTCTGCAGCTCACGTGAAGTAGAGGGCTTTTCTCTGAGGCTGTTTTCCTGGAGTAAGTTCACAGTGTCTACAGGAGCCATCAGAATTCTAGTGTAAGTGTGCTTTTAAAATACGAAGATTGTCACCAGAATTAAAGAAATGTCTTCTAAGATGGAGTGATGGTGAGAAAGATAGAAGTCAGCGGTCACTTTCTTGTAACGGCAAGTCCATTTTAACCATGTGCATTTACCACTGGGATCATTTAGAAGAGTGCACGCCTTTTTGCTGCAATCCATTGTGAACCATTCTCAAAATGTAAATAACCACTTCCCATAGGAACTGTGCCCATTGTCATACGTGTGTCTCTCACATTACGGAGTGCGGTGCTCTTCATGCACCAGAAGTAGGTGTTGAGGGAATGAATGAATCCTGACCCAAGCATCTGCTGCATATTCTCCATGCGCCCTCCCAGACCACTCTCCAACTTTACCCAGTCTTTTGCCGTCCAGTTAGCTTCGACAACGGGAGGCCCTTCCAGGAGATCTGGTGATGGGAAGAGACTTCCCTCTCTCTTGTTCTCTCTGCTAGGCTCCAGTATGACGGTGGCCATGTTCCCCCACCCAAGGCCACAGCTCTTGCTAGGCAGCCTTTTTTCTACAACTTCAGCTCTTGCCAGATTCCAGCAGCCACTCCCTCTCCTCGTCCCTTCAGTCCCAGGAGAGGTGACAGCTTCGTGCTGTTTATAGCCCCTGTATGCTCCCCACCTTCCCTGCACCATGGTAAATAATCCTGTCTTTAACTTTCTTCCATTTCTCTTCTGATTCTTCTGCTTGATTTCTCTATTTCCAGCTCAATCTTGACAGATGCAATATGTACCCAAAGTATTAATCCAATTCAATGAATTTTTAGAGTACAAGGCATTGTACAAAGGAAATGTGGGAGATATAAAGATTTGTTCCTGCTCTTTAGGGAGGGGCATTCAAGGAGACATAAAAATAATCACACATTCAACATATGGATCAATTTGATTCCCTAAAGATGTAAAATATTAGAATGGATGAACTCGGAGAGGGCAGACAACTTTCAAATTTGCTCTTTTCCCACTTTGTTGCTAAAGGAGCTGGTATATATCAGGGGAGAGTAGGTAGATACTTATATACGGGGGCGGGGGTGCGTATCCTTTGTCATAACTAAGTTAGGACAATCACCTTAATAAACAGTTCCTGCACCTGGGACTCATTCCAGCACCTGACATGCACGGAAGACCTTGAAGGGTGCTGTGGAGCAACGAGATGTAAAACCCCAGCTCCTTTATTACTTATGAATTCATAATTTTTTGTTAAAAAGCAGAGAATTTATAAAGTCAGAGACTTCCCAGGGCAGAGGGAAAGAAAATTTTCCTGACCCTATTCTCTTCTGCGAACCCTCCTTAGCTTTGTCACATGAGCCACAATGTTGTTTGTTGGGAGAAGAACTGAGTTTAGAGAGCAGGATTTTTAAAATTTTATAACAAGGAGTGTTACCAGCTCAGGGCAAACTACTTGGGTTCAACCTTGGTCCTGCCCCTCCCTTAGACAAGCTAGTGAGCATCTCTGTGCTTCTGTTAACTTATCTGTAAAATGAGGATAGGGATAGTACTTATCTCGTAGGATCATAATGGAAATGAAATGAGTCGACATGAAAAGCATTAACTGTTGTTCTTGCATTTGGGGGAGCTTATGAAGTCATTATGAAATCCTTCTCTGAATTAGACTTGGCCTGGCACGTTGACTGCTTTTCTTGATGTGAAGAATTCCACGTGGCCAGTAAAACTCTTGAAATGTTACTAGTTAAATGTCTCTGTCTTAATTTATATTTCACAAGACGAGCCCAGATTGGATATAACACTCTGAAACAGCAAAATTTAATAATTTAGGGAGTCTTCAAACTCTAAGGTACAGAGAGGGCTCAAAGGAAGAAGAAATCATTGCTGATTGGGAACAGGTCAGAAGACACTTTACAAAAGTGGGAATCTGAGATAGAACATGAAAAAATCGGTAGGACTTGCAGGAAGGACAAAAGAAACAGTACACGGCTTCCCTCTCAGGAAACCATTTTTAGTCACCAGATTGTACTTGTGTTTTGTTTATTCCAGGGTACTCTTTCTAAAAGCACTCAATCTTCCCAAGGACAGCACTAATAGGCTCTGATATTGTCTATTCTGGGAAAAAAAAAAAAGAGGGAGAGAGATAGCCAAATAAAGGTTATGTAACCATGTTACAAATGCTTTGTGTTTCACTTCGCCAGAATTTCATTAAAGACTGAGTTTACAATACTTAGGTTGTGTGTGGTGTGTGTGTGTGTGTGTGTGTGTGTGTGTAACCCAGATGCTAGCCCTTCCCTCCCTGCTTGTAAGTCATTGTCTTCTAGTTTATTTAAGGGAAAGGAGGGCTTGAATCTTACCCGTCCCGAGTCAGGGCCCTGCCACAGCTGCTCCTCTCTGCCAGTTAGTGTCCCCACAGGCCACCATTCGCTCTCCAGCTACTTGCTGCCAAGACACATGGCCTATTGCTCCCTTGAAAAGATGTTGCCTTCCCTGCCCCCATGGTAGGTGTCAGCGAAGACGAAACTACAGGACTGGATTTTCACTGCCCTGACTTTTTATTTCCCTCCATCGCCAGGTTACACGGTTGTTCTGGCAAATTACATTTATACCAAAGATTTAGAATTCTAGGACGTTCAGTTCACAACAATACAACTTATAACTGAATGTTAGACATCCTCGGTCTTGAATGTCGTGGCTTTTCCACTACTGGGAATTTTCTTCCTTCCCCTGTTTTACTGCCAAATCTCTCCCTCCTTGCTTTCCTCTGGATCCTCTACCCTTCCAGTTTCACCCCAGGACAAAAATCTTTGTTTATTCTTGTGCAGATCAACCCAGTTTTCAGTTCCACGTCCTCTTTGAATGCGTGCCCTCAGGTCTTTGCTTGCACACTCAAACAGCTCTTCCAGGCAATTTCTTAAACAAAGGCATTAACCGGACTCAGGCACCAGGTGCTAAGTGGTGAACCTGATGAGATGGTGGAGAGGAGTCCTCACAGCGGAAAACTGTAATGGACGAAGACTGGATCAGCCAGGATGAACACCCCTCCACGGAGGTGCTAGCAAATCTCCAGACAGTAGCAAGATGGAAGACCACCTTTGCTTAGATGAAATGTTAGATGAGTGTGTAAAGGTGGATTGCCTAGAAATAGAACTGAGAGGGAGATTACTGTGGAGGGTGTTTTATTGAGAGAATGCCCTCAGGGAACCAGGAAGAGGCTTAGGATGGGGCCAGGGAGAAAAGCCCGGCACTATGCGGTTCAGGCAAAATCTAGCCCTAACCGGTTCCCTCAGGGAGCTCTGAAGCAAGAATAACACCACAGAGTTACCTTCATTTGCAACAGGAGTTCCAGGCTCTTGTACTCACATTTCAGGCACACAGTGACTGTGCCCCACCCTTCAGGGGACAGGGCGACCTCCTAAGCACTTCCAGACACGGTGGCTTTTGTTGGCAGAGGGCAGTTCTCAGAAGGGTGTGCCTGTGAGCTGTTACCAGCTGGTGGAGGGGTGCACCATCCTGATGAGGAGGGGAGGGGGCATCTACCGTAAAGATTACATAATAAGAGCATCTACCATAATGCCCAGGACCTCACAGCAGAAATTTCTGTGCTAGCTCCAGGTCTGGAGCTGACTCAAGCAGCCACTGGAGAAAGCCAGACACAAAAAATCAAACACACCGAACTGCCTTCTGCCTGTCACATTCTTTTGCAATATTTCCCTTCCCTAACTCAATTCAGAATTTCTACCCCTTCTATATCTTCTGCATGTTTCATATTTTGATTTTATTATGACTCACCAACCATAAACGTATACTATTTTTACCTTCTCAGTGTGGCCCAGTTCCACAATAGACACTACTACAGTCGAGACACCAAATTCTGATAACTATGAGGCTTATGGAGGATGAAAGTATTGCTGGGTCCTGATTGATTTGACTGCTTATAGATTGATCTAAACCTTAGCTAGAGAGACACAGATTCACAAAAATGCCATTGTTCTTGCAAAAGCAGTAGATGCTGTATTCACTTAATATTTTATATAGCAGTGTTTCTAAGCAAATATTTGGCAATGTCCCATTCATGGGATAACCGCAGAAAGAATAACCCAGAACACAGTGTTTCCCCATCACAAAAGAGAATGGGAAAAAAAAGATGTGCACAATTGTATAGTGTAGAATTAGAGCCAAGATTTGTCAGTTACCAAGAACAATCAAACTAATTCTACTAAAGAAAGAGGTTAATTTCAAGGATTCGGGAACCTCACAGACCTTAAGGACAGGCAATGACACCGAAAGCTGCAGCGTCAGAAGCTCTCTATTTCTGGGTCATGGTACAGGCTCCTCCACCCTGGTTTCTTTCTGCCATCAGGTCCACGTGTAGGATCTCTCAGTCACCGTTCTTTACCTCCTCATCATAGACACGGCCCTTGGCTCAACTCCCATTAGAACGCTAGTAACTTGAACCGTCTCTCTAGGTCGCTCCATCCAAATACTTGAGAACAGGAATCTGATTGGGTGAGGGCACACTCTCTACACCAGCTGAACTCTATACAGAATCATAGAAGTCCTGTCATGGACTGTTGGAGCAAGAAAGCTTAAATTAGACAATTTAATTGGCTAGGGGCACCTGGGTGCCTCAGCTGGTTAAGAGTCCGACTCTTGATTTCACCTGAGGTCATGATCTCACGGTTCCTGAGTTCAAGCCCCACATGGGGGGTTCTGCACAGATGGCATGGAGCCTTCTTGGGATTCCCTCTCTCCCTCTCCCTGCCCCTCCCCTGCTCGCGCTCTCTCTCTCTCTCTCTCTTTCTCTCTGTCTCTCTCAAAAATAAATAAATAAAACTAAAAAAAAATTTAACTGGGATTCACAGGTCCACTAATATTGATGGTATTGATGGTATATAGCATTTGCAGATACCACACACGATCACACCGAGTAGATGGTTGTTCCATGTTCTCCAGCTGCTTTGATTTCTTCTTGTGTCATGTGTATTTCCTATCATTTCTGACCTTCTTTGTTTTCAAATAAGCATATTAAAAGCTATAAATTTCTTCTTGATTCCTTTAGCTGTATCCTACAAATATTGATTGACATGTAGAGTTTTCATTACTACTTAGTTTTAAATTGTTTACTAACTTATTCAACACAAAGACTGCTTTTCAAACACTATAGTTCCTAACTTATTTTTGAAACTATTGTTTTGTTTTAATTAGCATGTATAACATTAATGCTTAGGAATGTATTGCATTTTCCAACGTGGCTGATGTCATAAGAAAAAAGAGCAGAGACTCAAACTTTTGAAATCTTGCTCTGGTCATTTACTAAAGATCTTCATACAGGAAAGAATGAGAGTGACCATCAGTCAGGAGCCAGAGACCATCACCCTTCAGTATCCACCATTTGAATTTTGAGGAGTTTCTTCTCTACGCAGGGGTAAAGTGCAAAGTTCTCCCACATATACCTTCCAGGAATTGCTTTGAGACCTCCTGGGAAGAGAAGATGTTGTATCCACAAGTAAAGAAAGACTTGAAAATGTAATTTTTAAATAATGGGAAGCACAGTAAACTAGATTAAACAAACAATTTGTAAAGAGACAAAATATTTGTCCAGGGGAAAAAGTGGGAATGTCATTGAAGTCTATTTAAAGGTGGTTGTTCCATAAGTAAAACGTTAAGAATATCTTCATGAATTACATATTTAAATTCCAGTTAGTTGACATATCCTGTAATATTAGTTTCAGGTGTACTGTTTCATGATTCAACACGTCCATACAACACCTGGTGCTCATCACAAGCTCACTCCTTAATGAGTTACAATGTACCTTCAAATATGTTACTTTATTGCCTTTCCGCATCTCACAGTGCTGATGAGAGATCTGATGTTTGATTTCTGTTGTTGTTGTTTGATGATTAGTTCCTTCTCTTGGAAAGCTTCTATAGATCTTCTCTTTGTCTTTGCTAGTCTTTAAACCTCTTTATCATATCTAGATTTTTTTTTCATCTGAAGTGTTTCATAATTTTTTTATTTTTGGAAATTTATCCAAAATTATTTCTTTAAATAGTTCCTCCTCTTTTATTTTTCTTTCCTTTTGGGTCTTCCATTTCCTAAATGTTGGCCCTTACTACCAAATTCCTTAGTGTTTCCTTTTCTGTTTTATTTCTTTTTCATTTCTTGACACTGTTTTTTTTATTTTCCACATCATTATATTGTTCCTTAGCTGTCTATCTCTGTATTTCTCAAGTGCTTATTTTAAATTTTCAGAGTTTCTACTCTAATATTTCTAACTCAGATGGTAAATATATATATATTTATGTGTGTGTATATATATACATATATATATAATTTGTGGTCATTCTTTTAGATAGTTGAATTCTTTTTTTATGTTTTTTTTAATTTATTTTTGAAAGACAGAGAGAGACAGTATGAACAGGGGAGGGTCAGAGAGAGAGAGGGAGACACAGAATCCGAAGCAGGCTTTAGGCTCTGAGCTAGCTGTCAGCACAGAGCCCAACGCGGGGCTCAAACCACAAACTGTGAGATCATGACCTGAGCTGAAGCCAGACGCTCAACCGACTGAGCCACCCAGGTGCCCCAGATAGTTGAATTCTTAATCTATTAGTCGTTTTGGCCTTTGGGCTCATGTTCTCGTATCAACTAATCTCTCTACTAATGTGCACCAGTGAATGACCACAGTCAGGCCCCCGTCTATGTCAGACCAGGTGTATTGAGGGAACAGAAGAAAAGATGAGAGTTGCAGGCACAAGAGAACCACTGATGAACCCCTGCTCCTACCCCAGCCTATGCCATGAAACTTCGAGAAGGGCAGCACTGGGAATAGGCCAGGTGGAAGTCATAGCCCTAAGGGTTTGGAAGACTGAAAGACTGACACTGACATTGCTCTCATGAACACCTTACCCAGCAGGATTTAAGATGCTGCTCTGATTCTGTCCCTAGCACACACGTGTCAGAGGTGAAGAGCAGAGAAGGATTGCTCCAAGGTAACCCAAAAGAGAGGAAAGAGTAGAACTTAATATTCTAACCCGTCCTCCCTTGATCATCACACGCCAGACTGAGCCACCCAACAACCTCTGCTCTTTCAGGACCGGCTGCGGTCTTCCCAGGGCTTTTTCACCCACTGCTGGGGACGCCGCTCTGGGAATCCATACCCTCCTTTTCCTTCTATAGTTACTGCAGAATTGCTTTCAAGGGTAGCAGCTTGCAGTGTAGGCTCATCTCCCATCTTGGCAGAAAGCAGAAACTGAGACATTTTAATAGCACTTGATCTATCATGGATCCAACATTTTGGACCCAACATAGCCTCCAGAAATACTGAAGCAATTGTACAGCCACTAGAGAGTGTAGCACGGAGCCCACAATTTTGTATCCTCACCAGCAATGTGTTTAATCATCATATATTTTTCTAATTCACTAGAAAGAGGTACATCTCACTGGTTGCTGTGCATTTCTTTGTTCACTACTAAAGCTGAATTTTTTTCCAACAGGTTTATTGAGTCCCTGGATTTCTTCTCATGAGAATTTGATGATTTATGGAATTTAGTATTCTACCTTTTCAAAGCTTCGTGGGTTTTTTTTTCTTATTTACTCAGTGCTCTATGATTTACTTTGATTTATGGTTTATTGATTTGACACTCAGGATTTTTTAAAGTATATTATAAAAAGACTTTCTAGCATGGTAAGAGTGATAACAGATCTGAAAATACCATAGAAATGGCATTTTCCAAGAGCTGTCTATGAAATAAGGACCGGAACATTTTTTGTTTTCTATGTCCAAATGTTATTATTTGTATGCACTCACATCTGTCAATATTCTTCTTTATTATTTTGTCTATTGTTTCTAAGCCTATAACTATAAAAATATCTCTTTGCAACCTTCAGAGCTTCAAAATAAATTATATTTTATTCTGTTTTCTAAGCTTTAGTATTTTATTAGTCAATCTTTTAATCCATCTGAAATGGATTCGGGGGGTGAGGAAAATGGTTTAAAATGAAAATTACAAATTGACTTTCAAAATGGACTCTCCTCTACCTTTTATCCAGCTAAATTATTACTACAGTAGATGGCATAAGGCCATGAATCCAGGCATTGCAAAGAAGATAAATAGTCTTGTCAAAAAAAAAGATTGCTCAGCCAAAAGAGAATAATGACAGAGAGGAAACTCATAAAATGTTCTTATTGAGAGACTGTTTTGGTTTTTGTTGTTGGTTGTTGGGTTGCTTTTTTTTTTTTCTCTTCTGCTGCTCTGATAGCTTGATTGTTGGGGGAAGGGCTGCAAAAAGAAATGGAAGGAGCTGGCTGATTTTAACTCTTTATCTAATGCAAAATTGCCTGCAAAATACAAGCTCACGTTTGAACTGCTAAAGCTGGCACAACCCAGCCTGAAATACGCAATTTCAGGGAAAAGCTGAACCATGACAACAACTACACTTTGCAAAGCGGATATCCTTTTATTTCCTGAATAAACTCGGTACCTACATGATTCGCTTCTTTTTTTTTTCCTGTTTACCTTCAATTCAAATACTAATGAGTTTATCATCTATGCACTTATATTCTTTGCTATCCATATCGTTTACAGATTACCCTCAGCTCCTTTGACCCCAAATGCTGACCACCAGTTTCCAGGCAGTCTTAGTAAACCAGGGAAAAGTCTTGGGGTCACGTTTTGCTAATTGTCTGGGGAAAAACATCGCCCAATGACGGAAACGCTCTCAGTGCCCTTTCTGTGTGCTTTCATCCTTAGGAAGTAATTTGCTTTATTGGATACAGGTCTTACCTTCAGCCTGGCGGAAGGTGTTTATCAAGCCGCTTGCAGACACCACGCCTGGATAATTCTGCAGCTTGAGCACCACGGCAGTCAAATTACTTGAACTAAGTCAGTTTCCTCCTTTGTGCCTTAATGTTTTTGTTTGCAGTAGCGCATAGTTCCTATCTGCTTGAAGATTCAGTTATTTGAAATATATTTATATGAATGTTTGAGGATCATAGTTGAATGGGATTCCATAATTACAAAGGAGAGGTTAGAAAAGGAACAAGAGAACACTTGGGAGTTAGTTTTAACCTACCCACCCTAATGGCAACAGTGGCTGCTAATTCCTAAAGTGATAGTATCTGGCTTGCTTTACACAGTTTTTATTGTTGTGGGATTTGGCTGTTGTTGTTAGTACCATGATGTCTAATATATATAAGTATCCCTTAAATACATGAATAAACGAAACCCAGCAATTTATTTTCTATACTCCAAAATTAACAGAAGGTTATATGGCAGACTAAAATTGACCGTCTGCAGTGACTAATTTGAAGAAAGTACATTAAATCATTAGAAAGATAAGGCCATGCCTCATTGGAAAAAATTTAATGCTATTTTACAACTTTAAAAGCTAATCCCATAAGAAAGTAATTAAGAACAGCTCTGTGGTGCTTTGTTTTGGCCTGTTTTCTTATTCTATTAGAAACAGCTGATTAATATTCCTGTTAGATGTGTGTAATTCAGATTAACTGGGAAAAAACCCACACTTTCTTATTTCAAGTTTTTTTACTATTGTGAGACCTAGTTCCTACTGGTCTTTACTATTCAGCATTAGAATAGTTTTCTTGGGTGTGTTTTAACTCTTAGAAACCCCCATACTAGGGGCTGGGTTCCCAAATTGAAGTTCTCTTTAGATTAGCTGTGCTGTCCCTACCCCATCCCCCCACCCCCAGCATCCCTGAGGGAATAGGTTCAATGTGGGGCATATATCAGACTGGTGAGGGATGAAGGGAGAATGGGAAAAGTGGAGGCAGCCAGAGGTAGCAGGACCCTGGGCATCTGTCTGGGTGCTCGGGGCAGGGGAGGGAAGGAAGAATTTAAAAGGAAACAAGGGAAACCCAAAAAGATAAGAATAAGCTTAATGCACCCTTAATATTCAATCAGCCAGTCAGTCAACCAACATTTACGGAGTGCCTGCTGTGTGCTGGCAGCGTGCCAGGCTCTGACAGCAGCAGCTAGAAGGAGATAAAGGTCATGTATTCATTCATCTTTTTATTCCTCTGCTCCCATTTTCTCTCAAGTCTACTCTAAAAGGGCTCTTACTCCCACCACTCCTCCAAAACTGCTTTCACAGTATGGAGGCTTCTCAAGAAACTAAAAGTAGAACTAACCTACAATCCAGCAATTGCACTACTGGGTATTTACCCAAAGGATACAAAAATACTGATTCGAAGGGGTACATGCAGGGAAACCTCGATGTCTATAGCAGCATTACCAACAGTCACGTTATGGAGAGAGCCCAAATGTCCATCAACCGATGAATGGATCAAGAAGAGGTGGTATGTATTTACAAGGGAATATTACCCAGGCATCCAAAGGAATGAAATCTTGCCTGTGCAACAGCATGGATAAAGCTAGAATGTATTATGCTAAGTGACACAAATCAGGAAAAGACAAATACCGTATGATTTCACTCATATGTGGAATTTAAGAAACAAAACAGATGACCATATGGGAAAGGGGGAAAAAGGAGAGAGGGAAACAAACCACAAGAGACGCTTAATGACAGAGAATAAACTGAGGATTGATGGCGGGAGGCGGGTGGGAGATGGACTAAGTGGGTGATGGGTACTGAGCAGGGCACTTGTGATGAGCACTGGGTGTTGTATGTACACGATGAATCACTGAATTCTACTTCTGAAACTAATATTGCACTGTATATAAAGTCAAGTTTAAATAAAAAGTAAAAAAAAAAAACAATCCTGTTTTCACAGAGGTCACCAGTGACCAAATGCTAAAGCTCACAGCCATTTCTCAGCGTTACGTGACTCTCCAGCAACGTTTGTCAGAACTCACGTTCTCCCTGACACACTGTCTCCCTGTAGCTCCCAGGACAACACGCTCTCTTGGTTTTCATCTTCTTTCTCTGCTCTCTGTTGATATCCTTTGTTGCTTCATCTTCTTCCTTCAGATTTTGATGTTGGAGTGCCCCAGATTTGGTTACTGATCTCCTCACTGTCTACACACACACACACACACACACACACACACGCAGATCTCATCTGGGCATATTATGATTCTGCATATAACTTTCTTGCTGACAACTCCCAAGTCCATTTTTCCAAACTAGACCCCTTTTGTAAATCTGACATTCATGTATCCAATTGGTCCTTGACACTCCCACTTAAATGCCTAATAAACACCTTATATCAAGTTGTCCAAAACTGAACGCCTGAGCTCCCCATGACCCCCCAAATCTACTTAAACCACAACTTTCCCGTTCTCAGGTAATGGCGACTCTATCCTTTCATCTGCTCAGGCTAAAACCTTGGTGTTCCCCCTTGTTTTCTCACATCCTGCAATCTTTCAGGAAATCCTGTTGACTGAAGATTAAAAAAAAAAAAAGAAGAAGAAGAAGAAGCAAAATTCGTGGGGTGCTTGGATGGCTCAGTTGGTTAAGTGTCTGACTCTTGATTTCAGCTCAGGTCATGATCTCATGGATTGTGAGATGGAGCCCCGTGCCATGCTTGGGATTCTCTCTCTCCCTCTCTCTCCCTCTCCCCTTAGCCTTCTCACACTCTGTCTCTCTCAAAATAAATAAATAAACTTTTTTTTAAAAAAAAAGCAAAATTCTTTTAAAACATAGGCAAACTATGACAGATCATATTCAAAACCCTGAGATGACTTTTCTTTTCACTCAGCATCAAAGCCCAAGTCCTTACAAATGGCCAAAGGGACCCCCAGGGATATTAGCTCCTTTCCTACTCCTTGTTCACTTTGCTCCAGACACACTGCCTCCTGCCCTCTCCCCAGTGCACCATGGCCTTTGCACCGGCCATGACTCAGCCTGGAATATTCCTTGCCCTAGGTGTCTGTATGACCAATACTCTTATGCCGGCATTGCAGTGGGACCTACAGTGACCCCCTTACTTACTTATTTATTTGATATTGTAAAGTATGGGATAAAATATTTTTAATACAATCTACTGTCAAGTTGGCTGACATACAGGGTGTACAGTGTGCCCTTGGCTTTGGAGGTAGACTCCCATGATTCCTCGCTTCCGTACAACATGCAGTGCTCATCCCAACAGTGACCACCTTATGTAAGACCACAAACCGTGCCCTAATATTTTTCTTCATAGTTTCTCATTATTTACTTTATTTAATTTTCATCTTCATTTCTCCAAAGCACTTACCACCTCCTAACATACTGTAAAATTTACATATTCATTATGTTTATTGTCTGTCTCCCCTTGCTAAGATCTGAGCTCATGAAGGAACACATCTTCATCTTCTTTCTTCACTGATATATCTCAAGCACCTGACACATTGTCTGGCCTGTTGTATGTACTAATAAAATTTGCTGAATTGAAACTTAATTCATTCAACATCCATTCAGCAAATATACAGTAAGTATCTACTGTGTGCCAGGCACTGTGTTAGAGTCTTGATAATCAGCCATGAATAAGGTAGACTTGCCCTTGTGTTCATGGAACTCCCAGGGCAGCAGGGATCAAAGACTCTGAGCAAGTAATGGCAGCGCGATGGCCGATGCAACAGAGAAGCAGAGAGCATTGTGAGAACAAATACGGAAATCTCACTGAGACTTAGAAAACAGAAAAAAACCTCCCTAAGGAAAAGACTCAAGTTCAGACCTGACTAAAATCTGAGTGGAAAGTAGCTACTGGTGGGAAGTCAGAGGAGCGAATTCCAGACTGAGAAGATGGGTCAGGGTACTATCAGGCAAGGCACGTCCAGAGGAACAGTTCACTTGGCTGTTGCGGGAAGGCAGCATGACTGAGGTCACATTCAAAAGTAAATAGAATCAGCCAAGCAAGATGGTGAGGATTGAAAAGAGAATGGAAGTAAGTGTGTGCCAGGTGGAGGGGCCTAGTGGAAGCTTAAAATGAAGAGGCAGGACAATGTAGCGCTGATATGATTCACTTTCCCTAGAGCATAGCTTTGGGTTCTTAAGGAAAGCCCTGAGAGAAGAAGATAGAGCGACACCAGAAGGCAGTGAAGAAGTTCTGGAAGATGTTAGAGTGGAGTTACAACATGGCCAAAATGGTACTCTAAAGAGAGTTTAGTGACGGGATGCAGATGCTAGGAGCAGGTGAAAGAAGTGTGCGGTCTGCTAAATCTTAGCTTCACTTACAGGACTTCATTTGCAGAAAGGGGGGAAGGACAGAATTATGATAAGGAAAACTCACAGAGAACCAGAATGAACGTGGGGATTCCAATGGATTTATTTACTGTGAGAAATCTAATTGTCACACGGATTGGAAATTTCCATGTTAATAAATCTGATGCATTATTTCCATGAATGGAATGGAAGATCGTGACAAGAAGCTCTTTTAGGATGTGCAAGAGAAACATCGCAAGGGCTCAAAGTTTAGTTTGCCTGACCAGTGGGGAGCTCTTTGATAGTCCAACTCTAGGCACCTCAGCCAACAAGGGACCGGGATGAATTGTTAGCTGACCTGGGGTGAATGGCAGGCGGGCACCTAGAGCCAGCTGTTGAGCCCAGTTTACAATTGGAAATTAAAGTTCACCAGCGGTAAACTCAATCCTCCATCAGAGTCTCCTAAAAAGCATTTAAAAGATACCTCTCTCTCTCAATCTCTCTCTCTCTCTCTCACACACACACACACAAAGGTAACTGTGTAGAGTTGGTGCCTTTGTTAATTAGCTCAATTATGGTGATCTTTTCACAATATATACATATATCAAAACATCAAGCAGTACATCTTAAATACATATGATTTGCATATGTCAAAGACATCTCAGTAAAGCTTTAAAAAAATACCAAGGCTGGGAACAACCCCAGGTGAACTAAAACCGAATTCTTCTGGGTGAAGCCAGGCATTGGTATGACAGAGGTGATTTCTTTCCTTTTTTTTTAATGTTTATTTATTTTTGAGACAGAGAGACAGAGTGTGAGTGGGGAAGGGCAGAGAGAGAAGGAGACAAAGAATCCAAAGCAGGCTCCAGGCTCTGAGCTGTCAGCACAGAGCCTGATGTGGGGGATCAAACTCGCGAACTGTGAGACCATGACCTGAGCTGAAGTTGGGCACTAAACCGGCTGAGCCACCCAGGCGCCCCCAGAGGTAATTTCTAAGACCTCCCAGAATTCTCACTTTGGATTGGTGCAACCACAGGCCTTGGAAGGCCTTCTTCATTAGACCTTCTTTAATGACCCTTGGAACATCCCTTTGAATGTCTCCCGAGCTAACCAGACACAGTCAGTTTGAGTCAGTCTGGTCCTATGCACCCTTTGGATATGGAAATCAGTTCAGGGAGTTCCAGAGAAGAGGTTTCCTGCAGGCCTTGGAGCACCCTGCTTTCAACTCATTGTCTTTCTCTGTGTTGTTCACATGAGTTTTCCTAATGCACAAAGGTATTCTCATTTTCACATTTTGGGGTGAAGAGGGTACCTCACCAGCAGCTTAGATGAACTGAAGGGAAACAACAAGCCTGGAATAGAAAGGCTGGCCAGGGAGCCACACAGTGGGCCAGGCCCTGTATGGTATTAGGATGCTCACAGCGGGACAGACAGGGAAAGGGAAAGACTGGAGCGGGGAGAGGTTCCCAGGGAGTGGGGGCAGGAGGGTGCAGGGGTGGGCCAACAAAGGAATAGAAGATTATATCAATTCTATTGGACTCAAATTGTTCTTTTAGTACTAAAATTTTTTTAAGTTACATAGGAGTAATTGAAGTCAGTGGGAGACGGATGATTCACAAAGCAACACAACATCAAAAATTATGTGGAAATTGATCTCTGCGACATTGATTCATTGGCAAACTAACCACAAGTTTACCATTTGAGTAATTTTTTTTCTAATTAACTTTGAATATTTTACTTTTTTTTTCTGTCCCTGAATTACATATTATATAGCAATTAGACTATTAGGTCACAGAATGGAAGGCTGAGGTAATAGTAAATGAATTTTGGAAACGTTAGCAATCACTCCAGACATACAGGTTCAGACCACACACACAAGACACACACTCACACACACACACACACACACACACGATATATCTGAGTATAGATACCCTATATCCAAAATGATTTCTGATTCCATGGGGCGCCTGGGTGGCTCAGTCGGTTAAGCCTCCGACTTCGGTTCAGGTCAGATCTCACGTTCGTGGGTTCGAGCCCCGCATCAGGCTCTGTGCTGACAGCTGGCTCAGAGCCTAGAGCCTGCTTCCGGTTCTGTGTCTCCTTCTCTCTCTGCCCCTCCCCCTCTCATGCTCTGTCTCTCTCTGTATCAAAAATAAATAAAACAAAAAAAAATGATTTCTGATTCCAGTAGTATTAAATAATTTTGTAACCATTGGCTTTTCATTGAATATGCAGGCAAGGGTTTAAGAAACAAATAAATGAGACCAAATTATAAAAACCCAAGCACCTCTATAATGCGTGTCTCCTACACTGTTGGACATTTCTGTTTCAGATAAGGGCTACGACTGCTTGAGTTTTCATCATGTTCTCAGGATCTTTAGAGGCAACTTGTAGTGCCAGATTCCTTTCATGCTTCTTCCTCTGTGCTCGGGGATGTAGCACAATCACATAACTATCTGAACAGCTACCCCACTGAGTTAATAACAGTCGGTATGCTTATTTTTTCGATTTGGGAGTTTCTTCTTTCCCTGTTTGGATTCAATGGCACCTATCTCAATTTCAGAGTAAACCGAATTGAAAAGGTTTTGACAGAGAAATATAATATCTGAAATTGCAGAGTACTGAACATTTGCCAAGTTTGAAACACGATGACTTGAAGTCACTGGTTTAAAAAAAATGTGTACACACACACGCACACACACACACGCACATCCCTTTATGCTCAGAACTTGACTGAGGGCCCCTGAGAGCTTCTCCACAGCCACACAGCAGAGTCCTTGGGGACTGAATGCTCTTGAAACACAGCCTCCTCCAATGCAGTACCTATGGGGCCTGGGCTTCAGTCAGTCTCAGTGGGATTTGGAAACAGAACACTGAGAGAAATAGATGCTCTTTAGGATGTTTTTGCTCTGTCCCTGCTGTCTCCATAGGCATCAGTCTACTCTCGCTGCAGCAGTAACCCACCCCAGCAGGCATGAGGCTTACACCAGCAAATACGTATTTCTCACTCTCAGGAAGCCCTCGGGTTGACTGCGGTTCGGCCTGGCTCTGGGTGAGGTCTGTGTCATGAGTCTTCCATTCTGTTTTTCATTCTGCCAGAGAGGGGTACAGAAGGGAAGTGGAAACACACAGCCTCTAAAGGCTTGTGCTCCAAACTGGCACAGGGCTTCGCCCCTGCCACGTCCCATTGGTCAGAGCCCAAAGACAAGGAGGTGGTGACCCAACTTCCTCCCACAGGGAAGCATGACAAGATAGGGAAGGGAAGGCAGAGTAGAAAATAGTAATGATCCACCATGCCCTTTCTCTAAAAGTGAGCATTCCATCTCCTCAGGGCTAGGAACCTGGCAGAAATGTTTATCAGTGTGGTTGGAACAAAAAACCCAACTTAAAAACCCATTATCACAACCATGATATGGTGCAGTCTTACCCACCATTTGAAAACATAAATGGTAAAGCCAACTTTCTTTGCCAAGTGTGGTAGGCAGCCCTTTCCCCGGTGTAATTTGCTCTCCTGCAGTGTGGACTGGACCTAATGGCTCCATCTAGGAAAACTACTCCTGTGTTTTCCTTTACTTCCACACCCACAGTATTTCTGACAACCTGTGTGTATGTGTGCAATTCTCTGCAACGCCCGCTGTGTCCCATCGTTCAATGAAATCCTGACACTGTCTACTTGGAGTTAGCATCAGATTTCACAGGTCAAGAGCTCAGTCCCTTAACTGCCCCACTTCAGAGGGCACCCCCAAGTCCCACGTTGTCTCCTATACATTCCCACAACCCCACCCCAGGTTCAATAGTTTACTACAATGGTTTATAGAACTCAGGGAAACAATTACTTCTACTGTTGTATTATAAAGGATATAATAAAAGATACAGATGAAGAGTCTGAGGAAGAGATCCGCAGGGCAGGGTCTGTGGGAAGAAGCACGGTGCCCCACACATCTCCAAGCCGCTCTCCCAGCACCTGTCTGGTTTCCCCAACCTGGAAGATCTTTGACCCAATACTTTAGAGATTTTTATGGAGACATCATCATGTGGACATAATTGATCATTAACTCAGAGTCTATTTCCTCTTCCCTCCCAGACAATGAAGGGTCAGGTGGAAAGTTCCAAGCTTCTAAGCATGGCTTGGTCTTTCTGATGACCTCCCCCCCCCCCCCCGATCCTGACCATCCATCAGTCCCCCAAGATCCACCCCATTAGAACAAAAGATACTCTTATCACTTAGGAAATTGCATGGGATTTAGGAGCTCTATGTCAAGAACTGGAGGCAGACACCTCTCTATACATTTTCTACTATTTAACAGACTCCCTTCAAATAAATGAAAAAAGACAAAAGTGGTGGGCTATCACTTCTAACATCAGGTTATAAAAATACTATTATTTTTCTCTCTGTCTGTCTCTCTGTCTCTAAGAGCTCTCATTCTGGGAAAGCAAGTAGCCATGTTGTAAGAGGTGATGTGACAAAAAACTAATATGCTCATCTAACAGCCAATGAAGCCTGCCACCAGCCATGTGTGTGAGTTTGGAATCCCTTGGGATGATCATTGCCCTGACCAAGACCTTGACAGCAAAGGTTCGTGAGTTGTGAGGCTGAGGCATCCAGGGACACGGCACCTGGATTCTGACCACAGAAACTGTGAGATGATAAAGTTTGTTGCCTTATG
The DNA here is from genome assembly GCF_006229205.1 of Suricata suricatta. Classification (NCBI taxonomy): domain Eukaryota; kingdom Metazoa; phylum Chordata; class Mammalia; order Carnivora; family Herpestidae; genus Suricata; species Suricata suricatta. The sequence continues at coordinate 45,339,320 of NC_043705.1, forward strand.
CTGCCAGGTTTTGAGGTAATTTGTTATGCAGTAATAAATACTTAATACACCATATGAAAATAGGAGTAATTAAATTGGCTGGACTCCTTGGTAATCTTCTGCCTTACTGAGGTAAATGCTATTATTAAAAATGATACTTGGGGGGCACCTGGGCGGCTCAGTCAGCTGAGCCTCCAACGTTGGCTCAAGTCATGATCTCACAGCTCGAGAGTCTGAGCCCTGCATCCGGCTCTGTGCTGACAATGCACAGCCTGGTGCCTGCTTCAGCTTCTCTGTCTCCTTCACTCTCTGCCCTTCTCTCTGCTCTGGTTCTGTGTTTCTCTGTTTCTCAGAGATGAATAAACATTTTAAAATATTTTTTAAAATGATACTTGAATCTGAGGAAAAAAGATTACCAGGGGTGCCTTGCTGCCTCGGCCAGAAGAGTGTGCACCTCTTGATCTTAGGGTCATGGGCTCTAGTCCACGTTGGGTGTGGAGATCACTGAAGTAAATTAAACGTAGGGGAAAAAAGAAAGAAAAAAGGGAGAAGGAAACCAAGTATCTCAGTCAATGCACCTAAATTAAATTACGGAGAATGACAATATTCTTACTCCACAGTTAGATATACCTGGAATAAATTCTACTTTCTTATAATGTAATGAGGTAACAGTGGCCATTTCATGAGGGTAAGAGAACAATGCTTATTAACGACAAGGCCAATAAGATGCCACATCAGCATTATGAAAATTGCACACATTCTTACCAGTTAGCTAGAATGTATCACACATGAACTTTCATTTACATTTCGTTCATTGTTTTTCTTTTTTTTAATATTTCTTTTTCTTTAAATTTTTTTTAACATTTATTTATTTTTGAGAGAGCGACATAGTGTGAGTGGTGGATGGTCAGAGAGAGAGGAAGACACAGAATCCGAAGCAGACTCCAGGCTCTGAGCTGTCAGCACAGAGCCTGATGTGGGGCTCAAACCCATGAACTGTGAGATCATGACCTGAGCTGAAGTTGGCTGCTTAACCAACTGAGCCACCCAGGCGCCTCTCGTTCCTATTTTTCTAAAGCTCACTAAATTCTCTTAAAATTGAGTACGCAAGAGTTCTCCATGCTAGGAAAAGAGTTCCCTTTCTCTTACCCCCATTCACCATACAGACTCCTGCTCCTTTATATTTTCTTTTTTTAAGTTGATTTTATTTATTTTGAGAGAGAAAGAGAGAGAGAGAGGAAGGTCATAGAAAGAATCCCAGGCAGGCTCCACACTGACAGCACAAAGCCCCACATGGGTCTCAAACTCACAAACCGTGAGATCACCACCTGAGTCAAATTCAAGAGTCAGACACTTAACCCTCCTGCTCCTTTATCTAAGTCGAAGCAACAACCCATCTCTCAGAATCTCTCAGCCACCTTCCATCTCCCACCTAAGGAGAGCTAGAAAACTCGCTGACCAACCCCCGGGGCTTACACGTCTCTATTAAAGCATTGCAGTTGTTGGCCAACATGGCTTTCTTTTCACAGGTTCAGGAACTTCTTAGGGATAAAGTCCCCGTCTTATTCAACTTTGGGTTAGGCGAGGTGCTCAATGTAAGCGGGCTAAACGAATGATCTAGCACCATTCTCAATATTGTTAGCAGTGCAAAAATCTTCCGCCAAATATTCTCACTGAGGGAGAATCCTTATTTTACCCATAGCCAAATAGGGGTAGAAATGTCATCATAAAAGCCTTTTTAAAATGTGTAATGGCTCTATGGTGATAGATAGTACTTACGCTTACTGCGAGTAGAATGTAAGGTGTGGAATTGTAGAAGCTCTATGTTGTGCATCTTAAACTAAAGTAGTATTGTAGGTCAACTCTACTTAAATGATTGTTTTAATGTTTAATGGCTAGGTAAGCCCCTTTTAACTTGCCACATCCTTCTGGTAGAAGTTAAAGCAAAGTATGTGCCTTGATAAAGGAGGCCTATGTAAGGCCTGCCTCCCCCAGGTCTTTCACTTTAGCTGTTTTGTCCTTTCTCCCCACAAAGCCAGAGTTGGGATATTGCCACAACAGTGAGAAGGGAAGTCACTTCAGGGCACTCCCCAGTGTGCACCCCACCCCAGCTACTGGCCGCTGAGTGGGGCCTGAGGCTGGAGCAACGATGCAAGGGGAGGAGAGAACACAGCAGGAACGGCCAGGCTCCATCCGACCATCTCACAGGGGACGGAGGCCTTGAACCACTGAATTGTCGGTGGCATGGATCCAGAAAACAGAACACAGAGATTACGTGTCACTCCTAAGCACCAATTTTTTTTTATACTTGATTGTCAAGTGCTCATCCCAACAAGTGCCCTCCTCCATGCCCATCACCCAACTTTCCCTCCCCCCACCCCCATCAACACTCAGTGTGTTCTCAGTATTTAAGAGTCTCTATGGTTTGCCTCCCTCCCTCTCCTTAACTATTGTTCCCCTTCCCCACCCCCATGGTCCTCTGTTAAGTTTCTCCTGTTCCACATATGAGTGCAAACATATGGTATCTGTCCTTCTCTGCCTGACTTATTTCACTTAGCATAACACCCTCGA
>NC_043705.1:45341969-45344228 GCF_006229205.1 Suricata suricatta
TATTGCTGGGTCATAAGGGAGTCCTATTGATAATTTTTTGAGGAACCTCCACACTGTTTTCCAGAGCGGCTGTACCAGTTTACATTCCCACCAACAGTGTAGGAGGGTACCTGTTTCTCCACATCCTCACCAGCATCTATAGTCTCTTGATTTGTTCATTTTAGCCACTCTGACTGGTGTGAGGTGGGATCTCAGTGTGGTTTTGATTTGTGTTTCCCTGATGATGAGTGATGTTGAGCATTGTTTCATGTGCCTGTAGGCCATCTGGATGTCCTCTTTGGAGAAGTGTCTGTTCAAGTCTTCTGCCCATTTCTTCACTGGATTATTTGTTTTTCAGGTGTGTAGTTTGGTTTCTTATAGATGTTGGATACTAGCCCTTTATCCGATATGCCACTTGCAACTATATTTTCCCATTCTGTTGGTTGCTATTAGTTTTCTTGATTGTTTCCTTGGCTGTGCAGAAGCTTTTTATCTTGATGAGGTCCCAATAGTTCATTTTTGCTCTTGATTCCCTTGCCTTTGAGATGTGTCGAGGAGAAAATTGCTGCAGCTGAGGTGGAGGAGGTTGTTTCCTGCTTTCTCCTCTAAGGTTTTGATGGTTTCCTCTAAGCACCAATTTTTTTTTTACATAAGGTGACCTTATCCACCAATAGAAAATGGCCCCAGTAAATGTCAGAGTTGATGACTCCAGTTATCAACTTTCTCCCACAGGCAAAAGTCAGTAAGGGGAGTAAGGGGTCAAAAAAAAGAGGTCTGCCAGTGTTTGTTCCCAAATCCCACTGATGGGGTGTCAGTGTAGTCCATCCAGAAGCACACCAGGACAGAGTGAGGCATGCAGCAGGCAGGTGGGTGGTGCAGGGACAGAGCAACACCCTGGAAAGACAGGAGAGAAGGAAGCAGGAAAGGACAGGAAAAGGTGCTCCAATCTGACACCTGTGAAAAGAGAAGGGGAAGGAGTCAGGACTGTTAGGAATGCTCTCAGACTTCAATGTGGAAAATGCCAACAGCCTCAAGCAACCCAGCAGGAGCTTTGAAACAAAGATCACGGTGATGGTTAATTTTAACTGTCAGTTTAGTAGAGCACAGTACCCATATATTTGGCCAAATATTATTCTAAATGTTCTGTGAAGTTCTTTTCAAATGAGATTAACATTCAAATCAGCAGACTTTGAGGAAAACAGATTATCCTCTATAACGTGGGTGGGCCTCATCCAATCAGTTGAAGGTCTTAATAGGGAAAACTTGATCTCCCCAGAAGAAGGAATTCTTCAACAAAATGCCTTCAGACTTGAAATTTATTTTGGTATACATATGTGAAATAAATAGAAATTGGGTTCTGCCTACAATTCCTGGCACAGAGATCCTAAAATCCTTGTAATTTGCTTTTTGTGTATAATTTTGTTCTAATATTTACTCTGTGGACACCTTGAATTCAGACTTCTAACCTACTCAAGATGATACATTTCTCTGTGTTAAGATGCTCACTTTGTGGCAATTTGTTACAGCAGCTACAAGAAACTGATTCAGCTTTCCGTTATTTCCCCCAAAACTAAGAGAGCAGTGAATACTTTGGTTGGGGAGCATGGCCTGTCCTGTGATGATACACTTAAGGTATTAATTATAGAAGGAGAAAGGGCCATCACCTCTTAAAGAGCAAAGAAAATCAGAGGTTTTCATCTGCTTATTCTTAAAATTGTAAGATTAACCTTTTCTAGCCTCAATATCTATAATTAGTCTTTAGCAGTAAACACGTCCTTTATGTATCATATACGCATTGAAGTGGTCATTTCACATATGAAATCCTCTGGTTTTGTCCTGTGAAATGTTCAAGAGTCCCTCTTATTTTAGTATCCCTCTGTTATTTATCTTTTTTGATCCTTCTATTCTCCTAATTAACATTTTCAAGGATTAAAAAAAGTCCTTGTTATCGATTTTCTGGTTTTCTTTGTAGGATGAGCTAGAAGGCATTTCTAAACTGTATTCAGAAGAGATGGAATCCTCCAAACCACGTTTTGCAGCTTGCAATGTTTAATATACTGCATTCAAGACTTTGTTTCTTATTACCTTTTTATATGCATGGTTTCTTACAATGCATTTTCTATAGTTATTTAAAGTTACTGTCTGTCAAATCCGGAACTTAAATGTGGCAGTCTCTTTTATTTTCAGTGTATGCACGCAACCGACACCATCCATTGCAGAAGTTACCTTTTATGTGTTTCTGTTTGTCAGCGTTTTTGTTTGTTTTCAACCTTAATTTCT
>NC_043705.1:45344328-45346570 GCF_006229205.1 Suricata suricatta
TGCATACACTGAAAATAAAAGAGACTGCCACATTTAAGTTCCGGATTTGACAGACAGTAACTTTAAATAACTATAGAAAATGCATTGTAAGAAACCATGCATATAAAAAGGTAACAAGAAACAAAGTCTTGAATGCAGTATATTAAACATTGCAAGCTGCAAAACGTGGTTTGGAGGATTCCATCTCTTCTGAATACAGTTTAGAAATGCCTTCTAGCTCATCCTACAAAGAAAACCAGAAAATCAATAACAAGGACTTTTTTTTAATCCTTGAAAATGTTAATTAGGAGAATAGAAGGATCAAAAAAGATAAATAACAGAGGGATACTAAAATAAGAGGGACTCTTGAACATTTCACAGGACAAAACCAGAGGATTTCATATGTGAAATGACCACCTCAATGCGTATATGATACATAAAGGACGTGTTTACTGCTAAAGACTAATTATAGATATTGAGGCTAGAAAAGGCTAATCTTACAATTTTAAGAATAAGCAGATGAAAACCTCTGATTTTCTTTGCTCTTTAAGAGGTGATGGCCCTTTCTCCTTCTATAATTAATACCTTAAGTGTATCATCACAGGGCAGGCCATGTTCCCCAACCAAAGTATTCACTGCTCTCTTAGTTTTGGGGGAAATAACGGAAAGCTGTATCAGTTTCTTGTAGCTGCTGTAACAAATTGCCACAAAGTGAGCATCTTAACACAGAGAAATGTATCATCTTGAGTAGGTTAGAAGTCTGAATTCAAGGTGTCCACAGAGTAAATATTAGAACAAAATTATACACAAAAAGCAAATTACAAGGATTTTAGGAGCTCTGTGCCAGGAATTGTAGGCAGAACCCAATTTCTATTTATTTCACATATGTATACCAAAATAAATTTCAAGTCTGAAGGCATTTTGTTGAAGAATTCCGTCTTCTGGGGAGATCAAGTTTTCCCTATTGAGACCTTCAACTGATTGGATGAGGCCCACCCACGTTATAGAGGATAATCTGTTTTCCTCAAAGTCTGCTGATTTGAATGTTAATCTCATTTGAAAAGAACTTCACAGAACATTTAGAATAATATTTGGCCAAATATATGGGTACTGGGCTCTACTAAACTGACAGTTAAAATTAACCATCACCGTGATCGTTGTTTCCAAGCTCCTGCTGGGTTGCTTGAGGCTGTTGGCTTTTTCCACATTGAAGTCTGAGAGCATTCCTAACAGTCCTGACTCCTTCCCCTTCTCTTTTCACAGGTGTCAGATTGGAGCACCTTTTCCTGTCCTTTCCTGCTTCTTTCTCTCCTGTCTTTCCAGGGTGTTGCTCTGTCCCTGCACCACCCACCTGCCTGCTGCATGCCTCACTCTGTCCCGGTGTGCTTCTGGAAGGACTACACTGACACCCCATCAGTGGGATTTGGGAATAAACACTGGCAGACCTCTTTTTTTTGACCCCTTACTCCCCTTACTGACTTTTGTCTGTGGGAGAAAGTTGATAACTGGAGTCATCAACTCTGACATTTACTGGGGCCATTTTCTATTGGTGGATAAGGTCACCTTATGTAAAAAAAATTGGTGCTTAGAGGAAACCATCAAAACCTTAGAGGAGAAAGCAGGAAACAACCTCCTCCACCTCAGCTGCAGCAATTTTCTCCTCGACACATCTCAAAGGCAAGGGAATCAAGAGCAAAAATGAACTATTGGGACCTCATCAAGATAAAAAGCTTCTGCACAGCCAAGGAAACAATCAAGAAAACTAATAGCAACCAACAGAATGGGAAAATATAGTTGCAAATGGCATATCGGATAAAGGGCTAGTATCCAACATCTATAAGAAACCAAACTACACACCCGAAAAACAAATAATCCAGTGAAGAAATGGGCAGAAGACATGAACAGACACTTCTCCAAAGAGGACATCCAGATGGCCTACAGGCACATGAAACGATGCTCAACATCACTCATCATCAGGGAAACACAAATCAAAACCACACTGAGATCCCACCTCACACCAGTCAGAGTGGCTAAAATGAACAAATCAAGAGACTATAGATGCTGGCGAGGGTGTGGAGAGACGGGCAATCTCCTACACGGTTGGTGGGAATGTAAACTGGTACAGCCACTGCTCTGGAAAACAGTGTGGAGGTTCCTCAAAAAACTATCCATAGAACTCCCCTATGACCCAGCAAAAGCACTGCTAGGGATTTACCCAAGGGCTACAGAAGTGCTGATGCATAGGAGCACATGTACCCCAATG
>NC_043705.1:45346670-45366143 GCF_006229205.1 Suricata suricatta
TATTAATTATGAAATTCAAATTTGATAGTTGCTTTTATCTACATTATTTTATTTATTTCTATCAAGTTGACTGTTTTCTGTAGCTTTTTTACTGTTTTACTTTTCATCTCCAATATAAAAAGGATATTAAAATTATTTTATATATATATATAGACCTCCCCAATTTATTTCATTAGAAAAGCAGTCCTCTCTTTTTCCACAGTTGGCTTTGTTTTGTTTTGTTTTGTTTTTTTGATGTAAGGATCATTTTTTTGCAGTTTTATTGAGAGATAATCCATATACCATACAATTCACCCATTTAAAGCGTATATATCATTGTCTTTAGGTTACATTTTTCATTCATGATTAACTCCTTGTATAAGAAGGAATCAGTAATTTCGATGAGCAGTGCATGGAAGATTGGAGAAGCTGAAGAAGCTGTAACGTGGCGTCTGCGCGGGGACAGCCAGTCAGGAGTGAAGGAGAAACTTTCTCCTCAGATCCCATAGCACTGACATGACGGCAGCCTGGTCACCCGGGAGGCACTCAGGCAGCTCTGCCAGGAGGAGAGGTCTGGTGTCCCCCAGGATTCCCAAGAGACAGTTTATACATGGAATGGTGGGATATGTAGCTTCCTCATCCAATCCACTTCCCCAAATGCTGGCAGCCACAATAACACACACACACACACACACACACACACACACACACAGGAAATTAGCAAAAAAGTGAATGTCCCTCGGGGGGAAAAAGACTTCCACAAATGACATTTAGTGGTTTCCCAATACAATCTGGCAAGCCCACACTTCAATTCAGATTTTTAGTACTTAACATTTCCATATGAACAGAGTCAGAGATCACATCACGTTTAAGAAATGTTCTTTATGAAAGAGAGAGACCATCTAACACACATGTACGTGTACATAATGCACACACACACACACACACACACACACACACACACACACTCCTGGCCCATGGAGAAAAGAGAAGACACACATACAAGGAGGAAGAAAGGAATTTAAAGGGGGAACAAAATATTGTTCACAATCATACTAAATGATTTGCCTTAGTAGCAAACAATTATGATAATTATTTTTAATTGCAATGTAATTATATATAATATCATCACAATGTAAAGGCAGACCAAATAAGGTCTGGAAGGGGAAGGAGGGATAGAAGAATATACTTTTAAAAAGCTGAATCATCTACCCTATAAATTATAGGTGATGTCTAAAATAGATAAATCAATAAATCGCAAATGTATTATTCTAAAATACAGAGGAATAAATGGAACCTGGCTGGCTCAGTCAGTTAAGCATCTGACTCTTGATTTGGGCTCAGGCCCTGGTTGGGCTCTGTGTTGACAGAGCAGAGCCTGCTTGTGATGCTTTCTGTCTCTCTCTCTCTTCTCCTCCTTCGCTTATGCTGTCTCTCTCCCAAAATAATTAAATAAACTTAAAAAAGAATAAAAATTAACTGAAAGAAAAATACAGCTACAATACCTTTCTGAGCAGTGCTGGGTTTGATTTCTGAACTACAGTCTGTAAAAGGAGGGAAGCAAGGACTTCTGTACTGCCTGCTGTGCAAACTGACTGAGCCTTCTAATATTTGAATATAAACCGGTTACATCTATAGATGATCCCTGGGGGGGGGGGGGGGAATAAGATTTGGTAAGTTCTTGAGAAAATAAACTTTGAAGTTTAAAAAAGAAACCAGGGAATCATTTCTACTGCAAAAAATTAATAACTTCAAGAGGTGGTAATAATATTTAATTTCTCAGACACATGGCCATGGTTGTGACCTCCTGCAGGATGTGAGAGCTGACCCTCTGCCTCCTAGGCCTGCACCTCCTTCCACATTTTTTGCCTTCCTTCCTTCCTTCCCTGCCTTCCCTTTCTCCTCTCCTGTCCCCTCTTCCCTCCTGCAACTTTTACCAGCACTGACCATAATATGACCTGAGAGATTTTTCTTTTCAGGTATACCTCAATGAATAAGTAAGTGACAAATGAAATAGTAAACATTTCTCTGTTCAGACAAAAGTGATTTTTTTAAAAAACCCACCAAGACCAAAAGAACTGTTTACATGTTGTTTCACTAGGTTTAGAATTTTGAGTTGGGCAGGAATGTCAGTGACATCTAATAATAAAAGAAGAGTTGACCTCCTTGATTTAAAAGAAAAAGGCACAGGTGTACTTTGCAGCAGGCTATGGCTGAGGAATACACAGTGTAAGGGCTTCAGACAACATGGACTCTGAACTCACTGTTCTCCTCCTAAGCACTGTGCTGCCAGGTTCAAACTTGATCACTGTAGATAGGATATCTTCCAACTGACGATCCTTCTCGCAGGAAAGATCCTTCAAACCTCAATCCTGGACTTCCCACAATTGTCTGTGGCATTCGGTCATCTCATTGAGGACTCAGTCTCTGTTCCACCTGGCCAAGAACAGGATTTCCCAGCAGTTTCAAACGTTAGCATTTCATTACGGCAGTTCTTGAGAAACATCTATATGACCGGTTCATCTGGGATGCTTTAGGCTTTTTGAATGGCGAGCTACGTGCTTTTCTTTGTGTTTGACAGGATTAAATAATTTCCATATTAGAAAGAGAATGACTGATGTTCTGGAGAAATTCTATATTAATAGACATTTACAACATACCTTTTTATGTGTAAGATATCCTCGTCTGACATTTTTTATTTCTCTCTCTCAATCCCTCTTTCCATGTCTGATAACCCTGGGATCTACAGAGTCATTAGCATTTCCTTCTTCCCTTGCTCCTCTCTCTCCGGCTCCATATGTGGGGTCGGCATGAAATCAGTCTTGTGTCTCTCCCTTTTCCGAGCTTGTCCTGCCAGTTCACTTGCTTACACTTGCCAGTGAGATTGTATTTCGTTGAACAACGAGGACTTTGCCTTCTTCCTTGTAGGCCCCACGTACCCAGTCCAGAGCAGAGAGCTACAGAAAAACTGTGACAACTCGAGTAATCCAGGAGGTGGCTGTTGCTAGGCAACGGAAGGCAAGCAGGATGCCTCTCGTTTGGGTCTTGGCCGCGTACCTAGGGAAACCTGCCAATCATTGCTTGTCCTCAGACAGTTTAGGGTACAGGCATAGGGCGGGCCCGGAGTGTGGAGACTCAGCACTAGCTCTGGAGCCTCCCCTTCCCTGATGTCTCATTCTTAGAAGGGAGCTCTTGGGCCTCAGTAGGCATCTCTTTTCCTCAGGATGTTCTCTTTCCCCTCCTGATACGTTTTAGTTCTGAGGACCAGGCTTCTCACGTTCTCAGTTGAAGGTCCTGTTTCATTCTCAAGAGCTTGCATTAACTCCACTCTGAGACAGACACCTCGATGATGACGATTCTGCCTTCCAGCTACACTGCCTGCCTTAGCTTCACAGCCTCCGCGTCCCCTGCTTGTTGGGGGTTTCCTACATCCTCCCTGGCCAGTGGCTAACACTGTCAGGTCCTGGCTCCTTCCTGGACCCCACACTCTCTTGGCCCTGCCAGATGGCAAATGGCTATGCGAGGCCCCAACCCCCGCTCCTCCTTCCAGCTGCAACCCTTCCCCCACATGTACCCCGAGTTCCAATGTCCACGCCTCCCTGGTAAATGCCGCGGCATGATGTGACTATCTATTTATGTCTTGTTTTGATGCTCTTATTTTGAACCTTTGTTCTGAACACCGAGGCCCACACAGGTTCTCTGGGCATAGGCTGGAGCACACAACCCAGACTGTGTACCAAGTATCAGAGGATTTCTAATATACAAATGGGTTTTTCCCCCCAGAAAAGTCTATTCCTCAAACAATAATTGAGTCCACAGGAACAAACACTCAAGAGTCAATGCTATATACCATGGTTGGGCTCTCGCATTAGCCTGCAAAAAGCCTCTTTGATAATGTCATACTCAAGGATTATTTCATCTCTGGCAAAAACTGTTTCTGTGAAGCAGCAGAATTGGGGCTCTAACTAGCAGTTCCAGGTTCAAGGCCTTGAACCCCAGCAGTTGAAAAGGACACCTCACCAGTTTCTATCACGGGCATTGGAAAGGCATTCCTGGAATACAAAGAATTAACTCCACCTAGAGTAGGAATAGAAAGGTTAAGGCAATTTGAACTTAGTCTTTGCTACAGAAGCTGAGGAGCAGGGAGCCTACCCAGCAGACACCAGGAGGTAGAGAGACGGCAAACTAAGGTGACCCACGATGCTCACAGAGGGATTTGCCGTATCACATCTGCGACAGAACAAACCTGGGACACGACCAAGATTATGAAGAAGGGAGATTTAAGGAATCATAAAAACCTATATGACTTTCTGCCCAGAACTTCCTTTGCAAAAACTGTTCCCTACTCCCCTCCAGGAACCACAGCCCTGTCCTTGCAGCCTGGAGCCACCAGGGTAATTCAGTGACTCTACCTGAACAAAATAGATTAGACAATTGAAAGACTTTTCGCCTTCCCACGAGTTTAGTTTTCAGATTGGGAGAACTAGGGATCCTGGGTAGTTCTGTAGCTTAAGCATCCCACTTTGGCTCAGGTCATGATCTCCTGGTTTGTGGATTCGAGCCCCACGTCAGGCTCTGTGCTGACAGCTCAGAGCCTGGAGCCTGCTTTGGATTCTGTGTCTCCCTTTCTCTCAGCCCCTCCTCTGCTCGCTCGCACTCTCTCTGTCTCAAAAAATTATTTAAAAAAAAGGCAGAATTGAGGTATTTTCAGCATAACTGGATGTAACATATAAGAATTTGGGGACTGTAGGTTGGCGTGTTTGGACATGGAACAAAGAAAACTGGTTGCAGCAGAGAGGAATTAATTCCTTTGTTCATTCACTGAGTAAGAGAGCTAAGGAAAGGCAGAGGAAGGGAACCAATGTTTCATGAAAACTTTGTATGTACTGGACAGATTACACAGAGGCTACAGAGAAAACAGACAATGTTTCAGGAACGGATGGAATAGTCAGGAGTTGGGGTGTGTGTGGATAATTTGATTGTGATGACTAATTTCGTACAACCTGGGGTCAGAGGCCAAGGTCATACCTTGGCTGTTTGGGGTATCCATCCCAGGGTCCCAGTCCTACCATTAAAGAGACTTTTTCTTCTCTTGTAGAGTGGAGCAGAAGAAAACCTCCATGGATAACTTCTGAGGATTAGCAGCTTGCTTTCTATATGCATCTAAAAGTTAACCATCTGGCCTGAATAGCCATGATGTTCTGGAGGCAAACAGGGCAGTGTTGAGGAGAAGAGGGCATCCTGAACCAGAATCTCCAACAATATGTAGAGTGAGTTAAGCACCTTGCATAATGTTATGCACAATTGGGTACTTCATGGTATAATCGATGAATATGGTCTTAAAAAAATATGACATTTTTGTCATCTTGAAAGCAACACCATCACCCACATAATAGAAAATAACATGTTATACTGACAAGAACAGAACAATAATATAATCAGTGATGAGCACTGTCATATTCCACAAAAATGAAGCCAATTGTAATTAACAAACTCCGTGACTCAAGTGGAATATAATATTTCTAAGCTTGTGTGAGTTGAGTACTATAAATGAAATCGTTTTTACTTCTCTGCGTTGATAGTACTCATCAGAATTCCTGCTTAAATACAATTCCATGGTACTCTTGATGAATGTGGCAAGATAACCAAGAGAAAAATTAACTGTGTTTCAGGTTTCTACAGCCTCCAGGCGAAACAATGAAACACACTGTTTCAAATTCCCTGTTCCCGTTCGGACCCACCACCTTCTGAGGATACACACACGAAACTTGGCCAGGAAGGGTGAGGTCCTAAGGGTTGAGAGGAAAGGCAAAATACGGAGACGGATGACAGTCACGGATGGTCCCCACTATGCCAACAGCAAGGCAGGCAGGGCTGTTGTACCAACGGGCAGTACACGCATGCCCAGGAGCCACGGAAGCTGCCCCCGTGACTGCATTGGGCAGACTCGCCACCCTTAAACAGACCTTCCTGCCAAGAACAATGGCACCGATAGGGGAATGAACACAGACCAGGGGAACAGGTAGCACATTTGCTACCAGAAGCTGAACCTTCTTCTTTTTTTTTTTTGGACATCCATACGCCAAAGTTTTTCAAGAACTAATCACACAATAATAACTATTTTCTTGATGATTCATTCTGTAGTTTCAAAACAAACGTTACTTTGAAATACAAAATTTCAATTTGGAAGCTATTATGCAAATCCAGCAGATAAAGAGGCTTTAACCAAAGGAAAACATGATGCACTGCAGCTTGCCCTCTGATTCACTGTTTTAAATTTTAAACACAAATACAAATTTCAAGTTGTCATATAGAATGGAAGAATTGAAGTAGCTGACATTCTGCTCCTTCTTCTATATAATCAGTGTGTTATCTTTGCTTCTTCGGGATCGAATCTACTTAAACAGAAAAGTGCAGGACTGTGGAGCATCACAGGGATTCACTCAAATGATTCCTAATCTTTAAAAATTTATAGCTACACAAATGTGTATGACTGATATATCCACGGCAGTGTGGTGGGGACCAGAGATGAACTGAATAACTGAAGATTCTTCCAACTGAAGTCCATGCAGAAGGAAATATTTATTACAGGATAAGGGGTAAAAAGTGCCAATTAATAAGCACTCAAAGGTATTTAAACCAATTGTTTAGAGTTTATACCCACAGAGATTTGTTTCATGAAGGACTTTCTATCACCAGTTGTTTAAAATTGCCAGTGCACGATGATAAGAACAACTTTTCAATCAGCACTATTATTACTCTTAATCACCTATAAAAACGCACCCCCAAATTGCCAGACCCAGGTGCAGACTGTTCCCACCAGCCCACTCTTGGTACTCATGAACTGTCTAGAATTGCATAATCTCGCCAGAACATTTCCAATACCAGGAAGGGAGGAAAAGGCCTCCCAAAACGTAACTGGGATTAAATATCCCACCAGTTACACTGGTGTTTGCAACAGATTTCATTTGATTTCAAGAAATGATTCTTACCTGAGTGCTGTAAATTTGTATCAGTTATTATAACAATATTGCCATAGTATGACTAATATAAATGATATATTGTGCTTAAGCCCTTGTTTTTATTTTTCTAAACAAAGAATCTAAGCATTTCTAGCTTTTTCTCCTGGTAAAACACAGGGTAGTAAAATTTTCAAATATTATAAAATAAATCTATTCCAGGACTTAGTAACAATTTTTTAAATCTAAATAATTCTCTTATCAGAAAGCTTTATCCAGGCATGGTAAAAAAAAGTGTTCTCTTTTCCCTCTTGAACTTGGCAGTCACCAAAAGTGTTCCAGGCTCGAAAAGTACTCAACCCATGTCTGCTTGGGTGGTACCATCCTTCAATGCCCTATAAATGGTAATGAAAAGCATTTCTTGGCTTCAGCTCCACTATTTCAGTCATTTCCCATCTTCCCAATTACCTGCATTTATTAATAGATGAGTTCAGAGGGCCAGCTAATTTCTGCAAGCAAATAAGCCCTCTTAGCTTTTATCCACTCCAAGATCTCCACTGCACCTAAAAGCCTTGAAGCCACCTAATGCCACCTCTGTTGCCACAGTGACCCTCTGCTCCCACTGAGACACCCATGTCACCTCCACAGTACTGGTGCAGTGGCTTAGGTTAGGCTTGACCTATGAGATGCCTATAAACGTTTGAATATTGGTAGCAACACTTGAAATACAACCAACGTTAAGAACACGGACAGTTTGGGGTGCCTGGGTGGCTCAGTTGATTAAGGGTCCGCTTCAGCTCAGGTCATGATCTCGGGTTCATGGGTTCAAGCCCCACATCGGGCTCTGTGCTGACAGCTAGCTCAGAGCCTAGAGCCTGTCTTTGGATTCTGTGTCTCCCTTTCTCTCTCTGATCCTCCCCTGCTCACACTGTCTCTCTCTCTCTCAAAAATAAATAAAACATTTTAAAAAAATTTTTAAAGCACACAAACAGTTTATTCCAGGAGGAGAATTAGGAAAGAATGTTCCCCAGGAAGGAGGAAGAATCTGGGGGGACCAAGGAGCAGTCTCAGGACCCACTACATAGAAAACACAATTATTTCTCCTGGTAAGGGCATCCCTCTCCGAGGCACCCAAACCTTCTGGCCAGGAAACCCCACCCCCAGTCCTTGACTCCCAGACCTATGAAATCTGCAGACAAAGAGCAGAATCTTTGAGTAAATACTGATGTGGTCTGATTTCTCCTGCCATACATATAGGACAGAGCCTTGGCAGACTGACCAGCAACTTTGTCCTTGGGAAATGCTGGTTCCATGAACTAAATCTGAAGATCTTGATGTATTGAAGATTACAGAGGGATGCCTGGGTGGCTAAGTTGATTAAGTGTCCAAATCTTGGTTTTGGCTCAGGTCATGATCTCACAGTTTCGTGAGTTTGAGCCCTACATTGGGGTCCATGCTGAGATCATGGAGGCTGCTTGGGAGTCTCTCTCTCTCTCTCTCTCTCTCTCTCTCTCTCTCTCTCTCTCTCTCTCTTTCTCTCTCCAAATAAATAAAGAAACTTTAAAAAAAAGAGTATACAGATGCATACCCTTTCACAAATCATTGGACGGGTCCAGGAGCAGAAAAGGAGGTATGGCTCACAGGCTAAGGCTCTAGTAGTACAGGGGTTAAGAAAGACAGCAGGGGTTACATTCCTACTCTGCCTCTTACTGGCCACGGGACCTTAACTTTTCTGTTCCTCAGTTTCCTCATCTCTGAAGAGGAGCAAATCCTGAGGCTTAACTGACACAATACATGTGAAGCGGTCATGACAGCACCTGGCACATGCAGAATGGTCACTTCGTGGTAACTGTTAGCATCCATTTTGTGTGTATGCGGTTGGGATCTTGTAGTGGGAGGTAATGAGTGGTTACTGCAAGGCCACGCACGGGAGTGAAGACAGTGTTAGATAACTTCCTGAACTAGGTTGCTGATGGGGTGCACTGCCATTCCCCAATTCCACATCAGTGGTGCTCCACAGCTGTCTGACGTCTGATGTTGCTAGTTTTCTTTCTTCCCTTCCCTTTCTTTCTTTCTTTCTTTCTTTCTTTCTTTCTTTCTTTCTTTCTTTCTTTCTTTCTTTCAATAATGGGGGGGTTATTTCTTCTGAGACTCTAGCAGATACACACATGAACATATATTAACAAAAATAAAAATAATCCACTAATAGAGGTAGGCCACAAATCCTCAGGTGCCTCCTCTCCCTTCTCACACTCCATACTGGATGTGGTCATATAACTTAGGTCTTTTTTGAGTGCCTATCGGTTACTCCATCCCCTAGAGGAAGTCACAATTATTAGAAGGTGTCTGTCCTTACAAAATTAAAAAGAAACTTATATACATATATGCACACATTCGTATGTTGTAGAGTATGCTTACATAATGAAAATATGACAAAATAATGTAGCATAAGCATTATGGCTATTGAGCATAACCATATTATTAGCATTTAAAGTCGTTTTTCTCTTTTCTTAGAAAATTGATTTCTCCCATTTTCAAATTTTAACTAGAATAAATCCTAGTTCTTTTTTTTAATTTTTAAAAATTTAAATCCCAGTTAGTTAACATATAGTGTAATAACGATTTCAGGAATAGAATTTAGTGATTCTTCACTTACATGTACCACCCAGTGCTCATCCCAACACATGCCCTCCTTAATGTCTCTGGCCCATTTGGCCCATCCCCCCAACCCAACACTCCTCCAGCAAACCTCAGTTTGTTTCCTATATTTAAGGGTCTTTTATGGTTTGTCTCCCTCTCTGTTTTTATCTTATTTTTGCTTCCCTTCCCTTATGTTCATCTGTTTTGTTTCTTAAATTCCATATATGAGTGAAATCATATGAAATTTGTCTCTGACTTATTTCACTTAGCATAATACCCTCTAGTCCCATCCATGTTGTTGCAAATGCCATGATTTCATTCTTTTAGAATGCTGAGTAATATTCCACTGTGTGCGTGTGTGTGTGTGTGTGTGTGTGTGTGTGTGTGTGTGTGTATCTTCTTTATCCATTCATCCATCAATTGACATTTGGGTTCTTTTCATACATCGCCACTATTGATAGCACTGCCAAAAACATTGGGGTGCATGTGCCCTTCCAAAACAGCACCCCTGTATCCCCTGGATAAATACCTAGTAGTACAATTGCTGGGTGGTAGGGTAGTTCTGTTTTTAGTTTCTTGAGGAACCACCATATTGTTTTCCAGAGTGGCTGCACCAGTTTGCATTCCCACCAGCTGTGCTAAAAGTTCTTTTTTCTCCACATCCTCACCAAATTTCTGTTGTTGCCTGAGGTATTTATTTTAGCTATTCTGACAGGTGTGAGGTGGGATCTCATTGTGGTTTGATTTGTATTTCCCTGATGATGAGTGATGTTGAGCATCTTTTCATGTGTCTGTTAGCCATCTGGATGTCTTCTTTGGAAAAGTGTATATTCGTATCTTTTGCCCATTTCTTCACTGGATTATTTGCTTTTTGGGTGTTGAGTTTGATACGTTCTTTATAAATTTTGGATACTAAATACTAAATACTTTATCTGATATGTTATTTGCAAGTATCTTTGCCCATTCTGTCAGTTGCCTTTTAGTTTTGCTGATTCTTTCCTTCACTGTGCAGAAGATTTTAATTTTGATGAAGTCCCAATAGATCATCTTTGCTTTTGATTTCCCTGCCTCCAGAGACTCATCAAGTAAAAAGTTGCTGCAGCCAAGGTCAAAGAGTCTGTTGCCTGTTTCCTGCTCCAGAATTTTGATGGTTTCCTGTCTTATGTTTAGGTCATTCATCCACTTTGAGTTTATTTTTGTGTGTGGTTAAGGATGGGGTCTTGGTTCATTTTTCTGCATGCTGTTTTCCCATTGATGCTGTTGTGTCTGACTTCTGTGTGCAAGCTATAAAATTAGTCACACGGCTTTCAGTGTAATGGGTGCTTTACTAAAGGCACTGCTGTTTGCTCTTGTCATTTGCAGTAGAAACTTGGTTAAAATATGCATTGCTGAGCTCCTAATTAAAGCTCCCAAACCAGGCCTTAATGGCACAAGAATCGGTAGCCATGGCACAGTGCTTCCTGCTCTGATCCTCCAAACCACACTACGGCCAGACAGCAGGGTTCATACCAGTTCCCCCAAATGGCAGAAGGTTCATTTTCTTCCTATAACTTCTTCTAGAGGAATATTCAAGGGGCATAGTATTTGTTAAGATATCTCTGCTTCTAGGAAACAGAAAACCAAACTCAAAGAGGCTTAGACAATACAGGTAATTAATTGGCTTCTAACAGAAACCTCATGCCAGTGACTTGATGTGGAGAAAGGACCCCATTTCTTTCTGTACCTCAGCTCTGCCACCTGCTTTTCAAATTCCGTTCTATCTAGGAACTGTCCTATTCTAGCAGTTCCAGAGAGCTGGATGGTGAGAGGATCTGTAGCTGGACTTTAGATGAAGATTTCAAGAGAAAGAAGACATTCAAGGTATCTCCTGGATGGAAATATACATGAAGATGTTTCTGAGGGAGGACGAAGACTGATTTGCCAGAGCAGAAGAGCATGTTAGAGATGGTCTACATAACAATGAAGTGGGGAAGTAGAGTGGCATTGGTTACAGTGGGTTTGCAACAAGGATCTATTGAAGGCTTTTGAGCAAAGCTCTCATCTGGCCTCTTCATTTTCCCCCACAGCCTCATCAGCTTCATTTGAACACTTGCCTTGCTTTTACCCAATAGCCAGATGATTGCTATTCCCAATCTCCTTCCATTTTTTTCCATCATGCAAGTTCTGGGTGAACTGGGTTGGGCCGGAGATCAGAGATAAGAACTAACACTCACCTCTGAGACATACCATATGCCATGGTCCTGCTGATGGAGTATACTAGTAGCTCTCAACCCTATCAGGCTCAGTGTCCCCCATTTTGTAAGATGTTTCTAATTCTCCCTTTGCTATTTTGAAATGAAACTTATACATAGTATAATGGACCTACACTGCCAATTGTATGGGATGAATTGTATCCCCCAAACTCACATGACCACGTCCTAACACCTAGTACCTCAGAATGTGACCACATTTGGAGATAAGGTCTTTAAAGAGGTAGTTAGGTTAAAATGAGGTCATAGGTGTGGGCCCTAATTATAACTGGTGTCCTTATAAGATAAAGAAATTTGGACACAGATACATATAGAGAGAAGACAATGTGAAGACCCAGGGAGAAGATGGCCAGCGATAAGCCAAGGACAAAGGCCTAGAACAGATCCTTCCCTTACAGACTTGGGAAGTAACAACACTGCCAACACCTTGATCTCAGACTTCTGGCCTCTGAAAGAATTAAAGCTCTACTATTTAAGCCACTCAGTGTGTGGTAGTTTGTTATGGTGGCCGTAGCAACCTAATACAATATATATGTATATACAATGCCTTCATTGTGGTATAAAGAAGAAATAAATGGAATGCAACATATAATGAAATATATATTTCTATGTGGACGTGCTCAAGCACAACTATACCAAGAGACATAACATTTACACCAATAACGTGTCCACAACAGCTCCCTTACAGAGTGACAGCACAAATGCAGGTAGGCACAGACCGTGTGCAGTATTGGCAACTCAAATGCAAAATCTCCAGCAACATTACCAGTGGTACCTGATTTGCTGAAAGAGTGAAGAACTCTTGGTAAAGTTCCAAACAAAACAATGAACAACCATTCCCTCAAATTACATGGTCGTTACATTCCTGGAAAATTCAACAAAAACGTTGTATTTTATTTGTTAACACAGGAACGGGTTGTAGATGCGGCAAGTACAAATACAGTTTTCATCTCTGTGAATGTCCTGGGGAACATTGGAAAATCGCCAACAGTTCTCCATTTTGCTGTAGATGTTGTAGGATGTCAGGATGTCTAGCATCCCTGGCCTATATCCCTCATTGTCAGCAGGGCACTCAGTCATGATAGCAACCAAAACTGTCCCCTTAGTTCCAGATATTCCCTAAATATTCCCTAATGGGGAGTATCTCCTTTGTTGAGAACCAGTGAGATATAGGACAATCAGAAGTATAATTTATGGCAATCTTATGCTGTTGGGCCGGCCCCACCCCTACTGGCTGCCAGAGCCCCTCTTGCCTGGAAGCCAAGAGCTGGGGACTCGTCACAGGAGACCTAGCAGCAGGCAACTCAACCAAGACATACACATTTTCTGAACTGGTGTTGTTGAAAGCCTCAGTCTTGATATTGCCCTCAAGCCCCATGTGTTAAAAAGCTATTTTATTTACTTGAACTTTAGAAGCCTCAAGGCACTCCAAGCTCCGTGGAGC
Organism: Suricata suricatta; assembly: GCF_006229205.1. Classification (NCBI taxonomy): domain Eukaryota; kingdom Metazoa; phylum Chordata; class Mammalia; order Carnivora; family Herpestidae; genus Suricata; species Suricata suricatta. Next base: position 45,359,942 of record NC_043705.1, read on the forward strand.
TTAGCAGCTGAGGGCGTGCCTTTCTGCCCGTGTGTTTTCATGTGTCTCTGGTGTGTACTTAGGGGTGGAGACGGACAAGGTGCTGCTGTGGTTACAGAGGCATCGGGGGCCAGGGCACAGCCCAAGAATCATTCTGACAAATTCTACTGTTCGTTTCTCTGCTCCTGTTTCTCAACTACTGACCGTTCAGTGTCAGAGAAAATCACATGGCCCGATGAGTTGGTTCCATGAGAAAGCCAAAACTTCTAACCAAATCTAGGCCCTCAGGGAGATGCCCAATCCTTGGGCTCCACTCTGTGACCTGGACACGGTTCCCAGTATTCACTCTCCATCTCTTCCATTTTCCTTGTCACTCACATTTCACCTCGGTGTCTCATGCTCCAGGAAAACTTCAGCATATTTTATTGAGACAATCTGCATTGCTGTCCAAAAGAATTTTCATCCTTTTCATCTCAAGACTTCTATTCCTCTTGCACATGGGGAAGAAAAGTCCACTTGTGGGAACTAAAGCCTCTCCTTCTAACAGAACATTCTCCATTGGTCAAAGAGCTCCATTCTTTGCCTTTCGATTGCCTTGCCTTTGCCTGAAGACCTACTGTATGGATTAGAGTCCTTTGGGCGCAAGTAGTGGAAACCTATTTGAAAGCACTTCAAGAAAATCAGAAAGAGGATTTTACTCTAAGGAGCCAGGGATGTCCCCAAAATCACAGTGGCAGGAATATAAGTGGATCTTGGGGGAAAAAGGACTAGCACAGAAAATTGCAAAACCATTAACATTCTTTCCACCCTTTTGGGCTCCTTCCTCCTGCTTCATTTTGTCTTGTTCACTAGCTTCCTGTGGATTCCTGTACCCAGGGCAGAATCCCAATTCGAGGGCAGAGAACTTCATTGGACTCTCATAGATCAGGTCCAGTTGCCTAGCCAACATCAGCTAAAACGGCTTAACAAAGACAAAATGAACCCTCCTGCCCCGAAAACAAACAAACAAACAGACAAAAAACTAAGTACAGAGAACAGAGAGACAATAGGTTCTGAACATGGATCTCAGGGAGTGCAGGACAATGATCCATCCCTAAGAGCAGAGAAACAGACAGGGTAAGACATGATTGTGCCAGCGCGCTGCCTGGAGAGCCTCCAGACTGCAGCCCCAAGAGCGGCCCCACAAGAGCCCAGTGCTTTCCCTGGGGCCAAAGACTGAGCTGGTAGTACAGGAAGTCATGGTGGCTTGAGGTAGCAGAACAGAATGGAGAGCTAGAGAGAGAGAGAGGCAGGGAGAGAGAACTGCATCACTGGAAGATCTCCTTGAGACTCCAGCAGGGTACTGATCAGCACATGGCTGTCAGGGAACGACTGGAAAGCAGGAAAAGAGTTCAGTGAAAGGAACAGAGGTCCCCGCTTTGAGCTGTCACAAGGCCTGGAATGGTTTGTTTCCACCAGTGGGAACGATGAGTCTCGTGACTCACAAGGTATGGAGGTAGAGTGTTCAGAAGAGCATCACCTCAGTGATGGGGAACAACTCAGTCCTCCAGTCTGCTCTGGTTCCTTCAACAAGGTTCAAAGCAAACTCCAATGACTCCAACTGTGTCCAAGTTACTTAACCGCCTTCCAGAACACGGCTCAAGAATATTTCTGGGCATATAAAAATACCCAGCAGGTTCATAATACCAACATCCAATCAACCCTGGCCAAAGGAAAGAAGCAGAAAATGAAGAGGAAGGAACACTGTTCTGTCTCACAAATTCTATGAATGTTACAATCACCTCCTCTCCCACCTTAAGGCTGTTACTGTTTTCTTCTTTATACACCAAGATAGTGTTTGACTTATTACAGCAGGCATCCATTACTACGGTTACTTTAAAAGGCATTGTGAACAAATGAATCACTAAGTGAGAATGCCAAACAAAAAGGGAACAAGAGAAATTTCTGCAGCACTTTAAAACTGACAAAGGTCTCTTTCTCCGCATTTCCTTTGCCTCCCCCTCTTTCTGCTGCCTCTGCAGAAACTCCTTGCTGTCATTACCTGAATCGCTTGCCGGCCCTTCTCTTTGCCAGCTGTCTAACAGAATACACAATGCACGGCTAGCTTGTTGGTGAAAGATTTTTGTTTATGCCTTTGATTTTTTTTTAATTGCCAAATTTTAATGTTTCACGTGTGCTTCTCAGAGAAGACGGAGTAAGCCTCACCACCACCTGCCCCCTGGTAGTTGAGTGCCTTTTCTTTCTGCCCACCATGCAGCTCCTTGGGTCAGTGGCCGGAGGAGGGGTAAAGGCTCCCCCGGTCCTGCTCTGTTTGCCTGGAACCAACCTGCCCTGTCCTTGGGCAGGCAGAACGGCAACTTGGGCTGCGTCTGCCCAGATGGCAGACACATGTGACACCTCCACTTTTCCTTGGGGCGAAATCTCTGGCCTGGAGTGGGGCCCGCTGAGCTCCACGGGCTGTCAAAGAAGTGAGGGGAACTAGGCGAGAGTCAGGGGAGCGTGAAGAAAGCCCATGAAGGGACAGGGGAGTAGCGGTACAGGGTCGACGACCTGCAGATGAAAGGGCCACTCAGTAGCGAGAGGGAGAAGCGCGCGTAAAGCGACCAGTCGCCACGTGGACAGGGGGAGGAGAGAGCGCAGGGAGGCGCGCGAAGGCTGAACGCCGCACAGTCCCACAGACCCGGGATCGCAGGCGCCGAGCCCGGGCCGAGGGGCGTCCGCGGCCCGGCGGTGCGAGACCCGCGCGGTCCGACGGCAGATCGGGGTCTCGGGTGCCCCTGTCCTCAGGCGCTCGCGATGGGCGCGGCGAGCCGGGTGTGCTCGGGCTACTACAGCCTCAACCACAGCTTCGTGGAGCCCTTCGAGTGTCCCCGGAGCGGCGAGGGGGCCGCCCTCCTCTACTGCTGCGGCTTCGCCGACCTCAAGTACTGCTGCAGCGAGCCGGGCAGCTACTTCCCCTACAAGCACAGCTACATGTGGAGCCTCAGGTGGGCCGGCGGGCGGCGGGCCCCGGGGAGGCCACGAGCTGTGCCACCCGGCAGTGGGAGGGTCGCGCATTCGGTCAGGTCTCTCCGGGAGGACACGGAGCTTCCGAGGGCGGCTGAGGGACCCGCAGAGAAAGCTACCCCGAGTCGGAGCTCCGCCGGGCCCCGGGCCCCGCTTGGTGCTGCCCCAGTCCGGCCAAGGCACGACTGTGGCGCCGGGACAGGCGGGCGCGGGAGGAGCGCTGACTGTGCGCCCGGGGCGCACCCAGTGCCGCCTCCGGGGCCCGCTCAGCCCGCGCTTCACACCCGCGGGGGACCGGTCCCAGGCTGGGGGCTCTGCGGGCAGAGAGAAGACAGGCAGATACCTTGAGGTTTTCATTCTCTTTTTGATTTGTTTGGGCATTTGGCGCAATTGATTAGAAAGGGCGCTGCTCTGGGACTCATTTTAAGGTATTAACCAAAGATTAGAGTGTTTCAAGTCTCTTTGGATGTAAGAAGGAATCAAAAAGAAATTAAAAACCGTGTGTGTGTGTGTGTGTGTGTGTGTGTGTGTGTGTGTGTGTAAAGAGGTTGAAACTTTATAATGTGCTCTCTTCACATGATCTGACATTGACCCTGAACCGAACTGGAGGCCCACTGACAAAGTTTTACTTGCCCGTAATACACCCTGTGTAGAACCTCGTCAGGGCACCCCTTAATGCCTGAGCCACTTGGCCATTTCTTAAAAAGACAAGCGACTCTCTCAGGTGGGGCTTTTCTTGCCTGTTTCCTGTGATGGGAATTTTACTTATTCCACCTAGTATTTATGCAGATATCTTCATGGTGAAATGTGCCCCTCCTTTTACTCCAAAAGACTGTAACCTCTGACCTCCATTGTTTCATTCTGCCTGGAGAATGTATGTCTCCAAACCCACTTCCAATTGTGTCTCACAAACCAATTAGCTTAAGCCTGATAAGAGAGAGACTCTGCCAGAAAGCCGGAAGAGTGTTATTTCTCTAATTCTCTAGCATGATCCAGAATTTGTCACACAGAGCGAGTCTGCAGCAAATGACTTTAAATGCTATTTCTCGAGACAGTAAAATAATTTTTTAAATGTATTGCAAGCTTAAAAAAAGTCCCAAAAAGAGTGTCACCGAACAATAAGTCCATCTAACAACATTGTATCGTTGTGCCACGGTGGGGCATAATCTCAGAAAATGGCAGCTTATCCTTCTTATTTGGAGAAGTAATCAGTATTGTATTGGCATATTATCTGGCTTTTTGGAAAGTAACATAGTAACCGGCTCTGAGTTTTTGGAGGCGTTAATAATGGTGGCAGACCCCCAAGAGAGACCGGCAACTCTTAAGTCAAACTCAACTGGAAAAGTGCCTGGGGTTCTCAGATCTCTGTATAGTCCCAAAGTGACAGGCAACAGAGGATAGAAAGCCTTCCTAAGGTTTATGAGAGCACCAGGACTGAACACCTTGCTGGGGTCTTCACTCAGCATGGACAAAATGGGCAGTGCAGCTTAGTTCCTAGGAAATGTAAAAATTATTTCAGCTGATGGCATCAGTTGGCAATGTTAAACCTGGGGTGCTTGTTAGTGTTTGAGCTCTGAGAACACAACAGGGAGGTAAAAATTCAGAGCTTCACTCCCCTCATATTCTTTGCTCTCCACCCTAATTTAAGAGAGTCCAACCGCGAAAACGATTCCCAAGGTCACTAGCATTTGTTCTGAGATTCTGTAGCTGCTGGAGAAAGGCACAGTACAGCTATTCCCAGGTAAGCAAAGTTGCTAAGTAGGAGAATTGCAGCATTAATGTGATGGCAGCCTCAGACCATCTCTCAGGGACTGAAAAGCAAACCACCATCACGGTTCTGTGAGCAAAGTAGAATTCTCCCTTTTCTGTGCCTGGCCCACTCCCATCTTTTCTCCTCTTACAAATCCTTGCTTTCTTAGAGTTTCCTTTGGTAACCTTCTACAGGACCTGGAAGACAATAGTATTGCACAGGGCAATGCACAAGTTCAAGAAGTATTTGTCAAAATGAATGCTGTAGTTGATTCCTAGAGTCCCATATTTATCCCTAGAGTTCTGTACACATCAAGCAACATTTCTATAAAGTGGAACTGTGATACAGACTGTGAAGATTATGAAGAACCTTCTTTTATTATAATAGAAAACAGGAAATAGAATGCTTTGTTTTTGTTTTTTTCTTCCAATCACACAGCTGGTGTTCTAAATTGTGTACGTTAAAAGCTCATGCCATACGTGAATTTAATTAAATTGACAATTTTACTATTAAATTGACCAAAGTACTTTTTCACTTTGAAGATTTTATTTTAATAACCCACATTCTCATGTCAGGAATCTCTCTGGATGTCTGGCTGCCTCACTGCCTTGTGTAGCAGATAATATTAATTAAGTGGATTATGTTCCCATGTGTCTGTGCATAGTCCTAACCCTCCCTGATGCATATAGTCTACTAAAGTCAGCTTTGGTGCAAACAAACCCAAAAGAAGAGTTGCCAAAGCCAGATAGCCTACTCCTTGGAAGAGAGTGCACCAAGTGAGGGCAAACTCTGATCTAAATAGACATGAACAGACACTTCTCCAAAGAGGACATCCAGATGGCCTACAGGCCCATGAAACGATGCTCAACATAACTCATCATCAGGGAAACACAAATCAAAACCACACTGAGATACCACCTCACGCCAGTCAGAGTGGCTAAAATGAACAAATCAAGAGACTATAGTTCTGGCGAGGGTGTGGAGAGATGGGCACCCTCCTACACTGTTGGTGGGAACGTAAACTGGTGCAGCCGCTCTGGAAAACAGTGTGGAGGTTCCTCAAAAAACTATCGATAGAACTACCTTATGACCCAGCAATAGCACTGCTAAGGATTTACCCAAGGGATACAAAAATGCTGATGCATAGGGGCACATGTACCCCAATGTTCATAGCAGCACTGTCAACAATAACCAAATCATGGAAAGAGCCTAAATGTCCATCACCTGATGAATGGATCAAGAAGATATGGTTTATATATACAATGGAGTATTACATGGCAATGAGAAAAAATGAAATCTGGCCATTTGTAGGAAGGTGGATGGATCTTGAGGGTGTCATGCTAAGTGAAATAAGTCAGGCAGAGAAGAACAGATACCATATGTTTGCACTCATAGGCCTAACAGGAGAACAAGAGAAACCTAATGGAGGACCAGGGGGAGGGGAAGAGGGAAAGAGAGTTGGGGAGA
>NC_043705.1:45366243-45459863 GCF_006229205.1 Suricata suricatta
GTGTCCGTGCCGACAGCACAGAGTCTGATTGGAATGTTCTCTCCCTCTCTGGCCCTCCCCGTCTCTATCTCTCTCTTACCTTCTCTCTCCAAATAAATAAATTAATTTCAAAAAACCTTGAAAATTAGATATACAACTGTATGCTGACTCAAGTCACAGAATTTCCAATTTTCACTATGTGCAAGGCTATGGGAACTAGGCTGACATTGCTAAACCAAGCACAAGTATGTTTGGAAAATTAACTCCATATCTATAGCCAAAAAGACAATCTCTAAATTGCAGGGGTGTTTTATCTTCTAAAATCAAGGATACACGGGATGAGGTTAGCCCCTCACGTTTTAATTCTGTTCTACTTCTTTCCAAAGCCCTAACACATCTAGCATCCCTGCTCAAATCCTCCCTTACCTTCCTTTGGTACATGTCAGACTGGTTGGAGTCCTATCACTAGCAAACAGTGAAAGCCTGCAGTCAAGACAAGAAGAGAGTGAAGAAAAAGATCATTACTTTTCAATGACCATTTCAATGATGATTACTTTTCAATTACTAAAAATGGATCAATCATGTATTTGATCAATTATTAGTTTCTTCTATTTACTATCCTTTACTTCTATGTACTACAAGCTAAGTACTCTATTCAGCACTTTTCATATGTATGCCCAACCCTATGGGAAGGTCAACAGAAGTATGTACTCTTGAGCAACTTAACATTTCTTTATATATACTTAACTTACCCACACAAACATTTGGTTCAGGAAAGCTAAGTACATATGTTTTGCTTATTAGACTTTTACAACGATTCTTTTCCCAAGCTCCTTTTCCCATTTCAAAATATTACATTCATAAGTTTATGAAAACTGCTATTTCTCAAATGCTTAGTCTTATAGATAACTGTATTAGAAGGAATTTTACAAAATTAGTGCAGAGAAAAATATCAGACATACCCTTTGTTTTTAGAAGAAAGCAAAAGAGTTTCTTATTTAACACTAGAAGTCACTGTTGTTATGCTCTTTTAGAAAGGAAACACTTGGGGGATACTTGGGGGGCTCAGTCAGCTAAGTATCTGACTTTGGCTCAGGTCATGATCTCATGGTTCATGAGTTTGAGCCCTGCATCAGGGTCTATGCTATCAGTGCAGAGCCTGGAGCCTGCATTAGTGCTTTAGATTCTGTATCTCCCTTTCTCTGCCCTTTCCCCACTTGTGCTTTGTCTCTCTTCCTCTCTTAATAATAAATAAACATTGAAAAAAAATTTTATTTTTGAGAGACAGAGCAAGGGAGGGGCAGAGAGAGAGGGAAACACAGAATCAGAAGCAGGCTCCAGGCTCTGAGCTGTCAGCACAGAGCCCGACGTGGGGCTTGAACCAACAAACTGTGAGATCATGACGTAAGCTGAAGTCCGATGCTCAACCAACTGAGCCACGCAGGTGCCCCTAAAAAATTTTTTTAAAACACAAAGAAAAAATTTGGGCCAAACATGAATTTGATATAAATTTCATAAATATTGCTTTCCTTTCATTAAACATTCTTCTCCTTTTTTGTAAAAGATGTGGATTTATATATTAGTAAGTGCTATCTTCCATACATGTCTCTAAAAGTTCTACATTTCTGGTAAACATTTGCTTTGCTAATTTGCAGAGGTCAGTCAGTACTTTTGTATTTATCTTTATCGTTGAACACCATTTTCCTCCTAAAATATACTGAGAGGTTTATTTGCTTGAGATACTTTTGAACTAGCCCTAGAGAATTATGTGACCTTTCACCTGTCATATGGATTCACACGGTATTTTATACTAATGTTAACATATCAATAGGAAGAGAAAATATAAGAATTTGATGAAAGAAAAAGGTGACCTGTAGGTTTCAATCATATACTCTTTAGACTAAAATATAATTTGGTTAGGAATGACTGAGGATGAATTAACAATATTCAAACCTTCTCTCTAGTGTACGTGTGAGCCATTCTGTGTGATGGTCCCCATGTTTTCCTGTTTTCTTCAGCATCGGTGCCCTGGTTGGCCTGGGAACTGCTGCCCTTGTTCTGCTTGCCTTTGTCATCAGCGTCTGTGTCCTCTGCTACCTATTTCTGTATACAAAGCCTCAAAGATTAGACACTGGCCTTAAACTGCAACACCTAGAGGCTTCTTCCACTCGAGAAGGTAATCAGTCCATTATTTGTAGTCAATTACCTGTACTCCATTCAAAAGAATAACCTGGACCTCAGTAACAAATCATGCCATTAACGATGAATGCTTCTTAAAAATTAAATTTATTACATGCCTTTATAAAAATTCACATGAAATTAGGCCTTAATGATGACATACCTTTGAGAAATTGTGCTAAAGGAAAAATCACGGCAGGATGTAAATGTTCTCATGAATAATAATACACTGGTCCAATAAATCGACTCTACTATATTTAAGTCTCATTCAGTTATAAAGGTTTTAATCCCTTGGGGATTTTATATTTTGTTTTTGATAGAGCCAAAGAAGTCAAAGAGAGGAACAAAATACGTGATAATGAATTCTTAGACTTGGATTGCTCCAGACTGGTCAGGGGTCAGTTAAGCATTTACCTGGGTGTGTGTGGTGTGGTGTGCAGAAATCAGAAGAGGCACACAAAACAGTAGAAAAATAAATAGAAGACAGTCTTTGTTCTTGAATAGATTACAAAGTAAGATATGTGTGTGTGTGTGTGTGTGTTGTATGTGTATAGAATGACTATAAAGTAGAAAGAAATTTTTATGTGTTGTTTGTGGAAATGGGTCTCACTATCCCACACAAATGCCAATTGTTACCAACATAAAATTCAACCAGAAAGAATTGTTAATAACTTTTGTGAATATAAATTTCAACGAGTGTATTTAAAAAATAGTAATCATAAGGGCGCCTGAGTGGCTTGATTGGTTTACTCTCTGACTTTGGCTCAGGGCATGATCTCACGGTTCATGGCCTCGAACCTGCTTCAGATTCTGCGTCTCCTTCTCTCTCTCTGCCCCTTTCTCTCTCAAAAATAAATAAACAAGTGGTAATCATAGATTTTGATATATACATTTACAGTGTATTCTAATAAAAATCTAGAATATGTAAATAGAATATATACATATATATGCGCATATATATTCAGAATCAGACAGAAGTGCTCACTAACTTCTATTTAAAAAGAGAATGAACATGTTTACTTTAAAACATTTTGGAAAATCTCTGCTCAGATGCTCCATTTTAGCTGAATCTTGAAACTTTTGGATCCTGAAATGTATGGAGTACGTGCTCTGTGACTTTATCAAATATGCTGTCACTGAATGATTGCATTAGCTCTACTTTGATTCTCCTAGAGGTCTCTCTCAGAGGGTGTCCTGCGTCCCAGAGCAAGAGGCCAAGGTCCCTCTGCAGTTCTTTTTCAGAAGCACTGTTTGCAACTTTGAGGCAGAATAGACAGGTTGTTGGATGAATTTGGTCCAATGGCTTAGATCCTATTCCTCCACAGGCAAAATGAAGCAGTGGCTTAGTTATTATCCAATAATCAGATCATGAAGCCAGTTTTTGTCTCAACTGCTTAGATAATTTAAAGTAGAAGTTTTTAAGTTTTACTGTGCATAAGAATCACCTAGGGAGCTTCTGAAAACGCACAAACTCCAGATTCTGCATTTAAAACAAATAGCTCCTCTTCCCAGCTAAGCCCTTGACTCCCCTGCTGTCTACTTTCCACAGAGCACCCAGAGCGAGCCTGTAAAACCTAAGTCAGGTCATGTCACTCTGCTATGCTAAACCTAATCACTTCCATCTCTCTTGATACATACAGCAGTCTTAACTGTGACCGGACGGGGCTTTGGTGGTTTGCCCTCTCCACCCACATTTCTCATCTCCTGTGCACAGACACATTGGCCTCTTTGCTGTTGCTTAAAATTTCTCTGCCCCAGGGCCTTTGCAAACACTGTCACCACTGTCCAGAAGGCTTTTCCCTCTGATACCCATATGACTTGCACTTTCGCTTTCTCTAAATTTTTACTAAAAGTCACCTAAGGAATTCTTCCCTGATCACCATACCTGCCTTTTAAACACCTCTTCAACATTTCATGCTTCCTTCCTGCTTTATCTTTCTCCTAAGCATTTAGCACTAATATATTATACGCTTTAGTTATCCGTTGTCTAACTTTTCTCCACTCCAATTTGAGAGTAAGTTCCCGAAAAGTAATAATTTTAATCTTATTTCCTCACTACTATATCCCTAGTGCCTATAATACTTAACAAATGTTTGTTGAATGAATTGAATGGAGTAGAATGGCACCTTTATAGTAGTTGATGAAAGGAGGATCTCTATTGTCACCTTTAGAGTCATCAAACATTTAACGAATGTCTCCTGTATGCAATGTATTGTGCTAAATAGAAATTGGTTGTTCTTCCTGATTTACTTCAGGGACTGCTCCAAAATATTACTTCATACTGGCTCTGAGAACCCAGAGACAGAATTAGTTGGCTTATTGACTGAAGTCTTGTAGTCTTATTGCTGTTTCGCTAAGGAGATCTATTAATGCACTCCTTAGGTAGTTAGATGAAGTTGCTTTCTCACATCAAAATGTCCCCACTCTGCCCCTCTCGAAAACATTGTGTTTATCATGCCAGGAAATTAATTCAGTACCCCTTTCCTGAGTGCTTGACCAGGTAGGGTTTTATTTGATCACTGCCTTCCTGCTGCTTTCAAAAGAGGCGATTGTTGGTCCCTTGGGTTGATTTTAACCACATCGGGCCCAAAACAAACCAGGTAATCCAAATGTCACTGGAATAGGGAGAGAAAATGGTTTATATTTGAAAGTGACCCTTTGAAGTGATCACTTAAAAACACTGTGGTACTTCTGTTAAACATGCAAGCTCTATTCCAGTAATTCCTCACCTAGGATGAGGTTACGGTGTTCTAGCTATGAAAAAACAAATCTTTATTCCATTTAAGAAACGCCTTGAAGTTAAGGAACATAATAAGATGTTTGCATAATAATCAAATAAGTAAACATTACATGTGAGGAAATCTGTTTCACAAGTTATGACTCTTCTCTTTCAAAACTATCTGTTCGTTAAGAGTCAGCCTCCTATTATTTTAGGTTAATTTTTATAATTGAGCCTGTTTTCATTACAGGCAATTCGAATTGCCTACAGGGAACAATGTTTTTGTGCACATTCTAAAACCAGCCTAGGGCACCGGACTTTTTTGTTTCTGTAAGTGACAATATTCTATAAGAGTCTAATCTTAGGCTATTTCGCCAGGATTTCTCCTTTGTGTATCTTTATTCTATTGGGTTTTATTCTTTTTAATGTATACAATTTAAGGCTTTATATATCTTGAATTGATCTGGAAGGAAACAGGTCTGTGGAGTGTAATGGGACTGCCTCCAGGGCTCACTTTACACAGAGGAACTACTGCTAAGACACTGATTGTCCTTTACATTGTCCCGTAATCGTCTCCTTCTCTTGGTGTGCGTGGGCGGTGCGCCCTGCGTGTTTCAGATGCCGGGGTTCAGGAGGATCCCCTTGCGTGTCAGGTGCCACCACCGGGTACAGCTCTGAGAAGACGGCCGTGTGAAGGATGTCTTTCTGAGTAGACATGCTAGAGGGCGAGCGCTCATTTCCTAAGATGGGAAACAATTAATGGCTAATAGAGAAGCAGTTAAAAGGGTGGATATTCTAGATCCCTGCTTCTCAAACTTTTCCAATAGAAAATCCTTAAAGGCTGAGAAGAGGGGAGCTTGTACCTCCAGAATTCCAGGAGCTGGAGCGGAAAGGATGGCCTTAGGCCTATGCGCTTGAAATTATTTGAAATTCTCATATTAGTTTTAAAGTTTATGGGATTTTTCAACCTAGCTGAATACCAGGGCTTGTTTTACTCCAATAAGAACCTGCTTGTTCTCCGAGCTGAAGAAAACTGTTGCTCCAGAAGATTAAGTACCTCCATCCTGCAGTCTGAGTCTCCACTGATATGCTTGGGTTGTGGAGGGGGGTGGAGGCCTGAGGAGAGGGGTTGTCGGAAGCAGAGTTTTAGATGCAAATTAAAAGGGCAGATGTTGACAGAGGTGCTTGGCACACATAAAATCATGTGTAGTGATAACAGTTCCACGTCTGTACCCGGTGGTCTCTTTTCTAAAGGCAGGTGATGTCATTGAAAAAGACTGAGCAAATCGTCAGTAAGGCACAGTGGTCTAGAAGAAAAACACACATTGCACACATGGAATACTGAGAAAGCATGTCTGAAGATCGCCCAATCATTTCCTCTGACCCTGAGCAAAACATGGCTCACACTGGCTCAGAACAGTCTGTTATATTTCTTCTTCTTAGAAGACGCACCTGGAAAGAAAACCTTTCTTTCAAATCACTTTTATTGAAGGAAAATTAGAAAATAGAGAAAGTGTCTTCCATGATTCCATCGCAGAGATACACGTTACAAACACCATGTTGAGTATCTTTCAGGATTTTTTGGTACACATTTGTAGATACACATATATGACAAACTGGGGGAGAATGAGTCCTAGGCTATTTGTTTTCACTGAATAGTGACGTCTTTGTTTGTCAATAAGTAAATACCTATCCATCAGTTTTAGTAGTTCCATTTTAAAATCTTGACGGAGTGCGATGATTTTTTATTCTTTTATTTTGATGTAATTTCACACTTACAGAAAAATTGCAAGAAAAGTGTAGAGAGGGTTGTATACCTTTTCTCAGATTTACTTACTGTTACTATTTTGCCTTATTTCCTTTTTCATTGGCTTCCTCTCAGTGCATATTTGCTGAACCATTTGAGAATAATTTGCGGATATCATGCCTTTTAACCATAAGCATTTCATTAAGTATTTCCTAACGATTTTTTCTTATGTAGTGACAGTATGTTTATCAAACTCAGGAAATGTAACACCGATACAGTAGTATTATCTAATCTGCAGTTCTTATTCAGGTTTTGCCGATAGCCTTACTAGCTATGCTTTTCTTACCTATGATCTAGTTCTGCAATTAGTTGTCATTTTCCTTAGCCCTCCTTCAACCCTCAACCGTTGTCTTTCATGATTTTGACATTTTTGAAAAACAAAAGCCAGTTATCCGGTACAGTATCTTTCAATTTGTCCGATATTATCTCATGACTGGAGAGAGAATACATTTCAACAGGAATACCATGGAAGCCATACTCCCAGGGTGTCATGTAACATTGCCTGGTCCCATTATGGGTGATATTAACTTTGATTCGTTGGTTAAGGTTGTATTTGTTGAAGTAATACACTATAAGGCCACTATTTTTCCCCTTTAATAACTAAGTATTTTGTTGGAAGGTACCTCCTCAAACTTTTACCCACCCATAGACAGCTCTTGACTGCATTTTTCATTCAAAATTTGAAAATAATTTCAGTTTATCACAATAATTGTAAAATGGTGATTTACCGACCCCATCTTTCCTTTGACACTGGTTAGTTGTTATTCTCCTGCAAGGAAGAGCTTTCCCTCCTCCCCTATTTATTTACCCATTCATGTAATTGTTAACATCAGTATGGACTCAGATTCTTTATTTTAAAATACTCTTATTACTGTTGTTATCTATGGTGATCCTTATGGCGTCTCAGATTTGGCCTCCGGGAGCCCCTTTACATCGGGTCCCTTAAAGGTCCTTTTGAAAGTATGCATAATTGTTTGAGCACTTTTTTTGCTTTCTGACACAAAATGTTCCAGGGTGGCCTGTACTTCCCCTGTTCTGGCCCTGGAATCTTTCATTTCTCCAAAATGCCTGATTCATTTTAGTTGGGAGTGACATCTAGAAACCAAAATCTGACTGTATCATATTTCATTATTGACTTTGAAATAGCTTCCATTTTTTCATTACACACATAAATCGGACATCTAAGAATTTTCTTAGTATAAATCCCTGAGCATGGGATTGCTGACCAGAGGCTGGGGACACATATGAAAAGCTGTGGATTCAAGCTGCTAACTGCTGACCACAAAAGTACTATTTCATGTCGTAGCCCAAAGGCCGGGTCCGGCGCGGCGACCGGCAGGGCGGAGAATCGTCGCGGGTTCTTTTCCTGAAGGAGGGAGAGAAAAAGGGGGCAGGAGAGGGAGACGCAGAGAGTAAAGACAAAACTCACGGTTTCCAATCAGGCAAAAGAGAGAGACTTTATTCAGAAAACTGTCTCTTATAAAGGTTTCAAGGCGGGAAAACAAAGCAGCTGACCAAGGTCAGTTACCAGGTAAACAGTCAAATGAATATCAAAAGAAATGCCCAGATTTGCCTCAGCAATGCTGGGAAGGGGGGAGTTAGCACTGAATAATCCAAAATACGGTTTTGATCTTTTGTGCACCTTGGCCCCTCCACGTCTGGCCCAGCAAGACACAAGCCAAAGTTATTTTGACCAGGAAATGGCAGTCTCCAGCCTCTAGATGCAAATCTTGTTTGCTGGTTCACTCTCCGGAGAGTGATAATCCTTGCCTGAGGCAGACAGAAAACTTGGCGGCTTCCGACAATTTCATGTGTATTATTATTTCAAAAGATAAACATTTTACTAATTTTGTTGAAAAAATAATACAATGTTTTTATCTAATTAAGAGTGAGAATGGACATTCTAATGTTTGTCATTCTTTCTTTTTTTTAAGCATTTTTTTAAAGTAATCTCTACGCCCAGTGTGGGGCTTGAACCCATGACCCTGAGACCAAGAGTCACATGACTTTTCTGATGGAGCTAGCCAGGTGCCCCTGTCATTTCTTTTGTGGCATATTGTTGCTCATATGCATGTTTTCCATGGGAGTGTACATTTTTCACTGCTTTATAAGAATTTTACACACAGTAACTAAACTCTTTCACAAATATATTGCAAGTTCTCTTGTAATTTTGTGTGTGACAATTTTTCACTTATAGAAGTTTTTCCTTTTGCAATTTCTCCCTTTAGTTTCATACTTAGAAAGTTCTTACCTCTGGGGGCACTCAGCTGGCTCAGACAGTAGAGCATGTGACTCTTGATCTTGGGATTGTGAGTTCGAACCACACATTGGGTATAGAGATTACCTGAAGATAATAACATTTTTAAAAACCTAAAAAAAGAAACTTCTCACCTCACTATAAGATATAAAGATATTCAACTATATTTTCTTCTCATACATTTATTCATTTGTTTTTACCTTTAAATTTCTTACATCCTGGAATTTTAGTTTTGGCGTAAAGTATGACATACATTCTGCCTCTTTATTTTGCAAATAATGAGCCAATGGTCCAAATATTTATTGGATAATCTATCTTTCTCCTGCCAATTTCAAATGCTATACACTGGGGGGACCTGGGTGTCTCTCTTGATTGAGCAGCCAACTCTTGATTTCGGCTCAGGCCACCATCTCGCAGCTTGTGGGTTCAAGCCTCATGTGAGATGCTGTGATGACAGCACAGAGCCTGTTTGTGATTCTCCCCCTCCCTCTCTCACTTTGTCCTTCCCCCACTCTCACTCTCTCTCAAAATAAACTTATAAAATGTCATAAGCTAAATTCTTATATACACTGTGATATGTTTTTAGACTTTCTGCTTTGTTAAATTTATCAATTCATTTATCCTTAAGCTAATAATATACTTATACTTTAAAAATTATTGAAATGATAGTTTTATTTTAATATTTGACCAGACAAGACTTTCTCCTCCCTCCCAATATGCTTCTTCATCAGTTTCTTGGCTACTCCTGTAATGTTGAATCACATTGCCAAAAAAATATTTTTAAGTTTATTTATTTTGAGGGGGGTAGGGACAGAGAGAGAGAAAGAGAGAGAGAGAGAGAGAGAGAGAGAGAGAGAGGGAGGGAGGTAGAGAGAGAGAATGCCAAGTAGGCTCCAAGCTGTCAGTGCAGAGCACAGCTCAGGGCTTGAACTCACAAACTGTGAGATTGTGACCTGAGCTGAAACCAAGAGTCAGATGCTTAACCAGCCGAGCCACCCAGGTGCCCCCTGCCGACATGGTCAGACTTTTAAAAACCAAGTGGTATTTTGATGGATGTTCTAATTTTTTTACGTTTATTTATTTTTGAGATAGAAAGAGAGAGAGAATGTGTGAGCAGGGTGCAGGGCAGAGAGAGTGAGAAAGAGAATCCCAAGGAGGATTTGTGTTGTCAGGGCAGAACCAGACATGGGCTTGATTCCATGAACTGTGAGATCATGACCTGAGTTGAAATCAAGAGTTAGATGCTCAACCGACTCAGCCCCCCAGGCGTCCTTCTGTACTAAATTTAGAGATAACTTTGGGAGCTATTTTATTAGTAGTTTTAGCACCCCTTCAACAAAACTCTGCTCAAAACTCTTATTAATTAGGATACCAAATTATTTTGTAATACCATTCTTTGTTTCAGAAAGGCTTTCAGAACTCTTTGAGATTTTAGTGGAAGGTGGGCTAATTTGAACTCAATAGCAGAACAGGTTGCTGTGTCTCCTAAAGGGACCTTCTACTTAAAATAATGAGCCTGTAACGTCCTATGGCTGCTTTTGTTACTAGAATGTAGAACATCACATTGCTCAGCACAGCTACTGCCACGTTTAGCATTTGTGGGTCCTCTCCAGGGCTCAGGGTTAGGCAATCCTGGCTGACGTTGGAACCCATAAACAAAATAGAAGCCAGTTATAAGTGAACGTTTCATTTAAAGGATTTTAAATATCAGCTAAATTGTTTGTGAGTTATATTAGTCATCAATGGTTGGCAAAATTTGATAATGCAGAGAAGAAAAGGAGGCAGGAGGAAAGGTCCATTGTGGAAAAAAAATAGGATAGGAAAAACATTTCTGGATAGAACTGCCTTCACTCCCTGATAGATGGGCAAAAGGGAAAGTCTTAAGATTCTAGCTTTTTTTAGATGTTTATTTATCTTTGAGAGAGAGACAGAGAGACAGAGAGAGAGAGAACAACCAGGGAAAAGTCAGAGAGAGCAGGAGAAAGAGAATCTCAAGCAGGCTCAACCCTGTCAGCGCAGAGCCCAATGTGGGGCTCAAACTCATGAACCGTGAGATCATGACCTGAGCCGAAATCAAGAATTGGATGTTCAACTGACTGAGCCACTCAGGTGCTCCTGAGATTCTAGCTTTTACAGTGCATATTTAACTGTATTTGCTGGGGAGACCCATATATCCTGGAGGAGAAGCAGGGCATTGCAGCAGGGAAAGAACAATAGTTTAGGAGGTTAGTAGGCAAGTTTTGCTCACTTCACCCTTAACTTCAGATCCAGCCCTATGCTTCAGATTCAATTGGAAGGGAAAACATCCTCTTGCAAATCAAAACCACTCAGGGTACAGATTAAAGGATGCTTGTTTTCACTAGGAGGAGCCCTGGGATGAGTGGGATCTGTAGGTTTTCCACTCAGTAATAAGCGCTGCTAATTAGGAGCCAGAATTGAGAAGGGCAACACAGGAGCCAGGAGGCCGTAGGCAGATAGCGCCAGAAAAGCTTAATTAGGGTTCTGCCAGAGAGCCAAGGGCTGACGACCTGCAGGGGTCCCCAGCATTCTTTTGATATTCTGAAATGGCAGACGAGGGCAGAGTTCACAGAAGAGTTACAAGATAAATGGATTCCTGAGGAGTGGTTCTGAAAATGAACGCACAATTTAACTGTTACCAGAAGAAATATATTGGCATCGTTTGTGATGAGGTTACGTGGATGAATTGGGATGGGAATTTTGGCAAAGGCCAAACTTTAATTCATATGCCAGTGTGAGAGGTAGAACCTTAAAGGAAGGTTGAGATTTGCATAGGATGACCACACACACACACACACAGACACACACTAATGACAATGGGACACGAGCAACAGGAAGAACAACTAATGTCAACCCAGGAAAGAACAGTCATGTCAGAGCTTCACAAGCTGCATTCAGTAAAGCAAAGGAGGAATTAAAAAAGAACCTTTTATGTGTAACAAATCCCGTGGGAGCTCAATGGACTTACAGATTGCTTTTTGAAAATCGAATCCGTGTTGTAACCCTGAGACAGAAAAAGAGGCAGCTGATTTTATCCCTGCTTTGTTGGTTCAGAAATTAGCTTCTATTTATCAAAGCAAAACTAGGAAAAAGTGAGGTTGCTGAGGACTTCCTGCATTCTCTTTTAAAACTATTCTAAAGAGATGCAATTAGCTGAACTCTGTTATCACTGTAGCTCCTCAACGCGGTTGTTTCTCCCTGTGTCCAATTATTCTAACTTAGTGGAAGGACATCCATTGATGTCCATCTTTGGGGGAAGAGCGTGAACGCCAGGGTTGTTAACTTGCGTATCAAAGTTCCTGCTTCAAAGGATATTGGTATGGTATTTATAACAAATCGTTCTTGTTTGTGAAGCAAATTGCTTCTGTGAGGGGAAGTGCCTTGCCGTAAGAAGCCAATCGAAGAAAACAGTCTTTGTACCTATACTGGTTAGGAGGGTTCATAGCCGAGGAAATAAGGAGTCAGGGCTGGGGTGTGGGTGCTTTTACAAGTCCTAGATGAAGAAAAATCTGTAACACCGGCATGTATTTCACAAGCCATTAAATCTCAGAGGGCAGTAGACAGCTTAGATCAAGCCTTTCAGTTTGTTGCCAGGACCTAGATAATGGAGACCAAAGTTGTCAGAACAGAGATGACTTAGAGAGAGAACCCCCAACAAAGGGGTTCTAGATAGAACTCCTACGTGAAAACATAACTGTGAATTTATTTCCCATAAAAAGACAAAAACAAAAATTATGTGATAAGGTAGATAAAAATACCTTGAAAATCTCACTGAAATATTATGAACATATGTCTGTAAAAAGCATAGGAAACATGAAGGGCTGGAGTTAAGCAACATGCAGCTCATACTTCCAGGAACTCCAATAAAATATTGCAATTTTAGATGCTTAAATAAATGCTTACGTAAGGCGCAAAAGCCACCCAGATAACATGAAAGCCACTTCCATCTTACATCCTGGATCTTTTACCGGTGCCTGCTAGAATCCTGAAGGGGAGAAACAGGCTATGCAAATGAAACTGAAACTACAAGTCTCCTATTTTTCAAATGGTCTACGAGGAAAAGAGTTTCAATGTCCCCCTTATAGAATAAAGCCCATTTAGTTAAGTTCTTAGTAGTTAATGTTTCATCTGGTATTTTCTGAAACCCCACTTTGCAAATAACTGTCAAGCCAAATTTATCGGTTTCTTAGACTTTCACGCCAGCTTTCCTTGGTCCATTTATCTGTAACAGCTTCGATTCCTGATTGGGCACAGAGCTCCTTGCCAGGCTAGAAAATGTTGCACCTACAATAAATTAACTTTTAAAAATCAAATTATATGGCTGAAACATTATGACTGAACGTTTAGAAGTAGCACGCTAGTTTATTTTACCACCCAAAAGGCTCAGAAGTAATGACATAAGGCATCTATTGAACAACTCTAGGCCCCATACATTAAGCTTCCGATACTTTTAATATTAGCTCAGAGAACAATACCACCCATCTTTCAGTTTGAGCGGCATGATCTGGGAGCTGGAGTGAGATACATTCTGCACAACTTGTAAATAATACTGCCCTGTGAGTGGTGACTCTGAAGTCAACCCATATGGGGGATATTCGGATGGGGCCTGGAGAGCAGTCTATACAGTTACTTATAAATGGGCCAAGCCAGACCACAAGCTAAGGCTTAGACTCCATGTAAGTGGCGAAAAGTAGAGGAAGGAGCTGTTTCTAACAGAGGAACCTTTTGGCCAGTGTGTCCTGATTCCTCTTAGGGAAGTTCAGAGCTGATTTTTCCAAAGGAGACTAATTACGGAGAGAGACAGTGATAGGAACCCATCAGCTGAGCCCTGAGCCACTCCTAGGAGACCTGGGAGAAGAAAAGGAACCAACAAGAGACTGAGAAGGAGCAATACAGACAGAGGAGGTGAGTCCAGGGTGGTATCCTGGAGGCCGAGGGAAGAAAATGCTGCTGGCCACTGGACTGTGGACTGGGCTGGGGATTCAGCAACAGGAGAGCACTAGTGATGTCTGGGGTTTATCTGCTGCTTCTATTTATATTGATACATTTTTTATATTTATAAACATATTTATACATTATTTAAATTTGTGCATTTTAGTTAACTATATGATAGTTACTTTTCTAACAATCATGTTGGGAAAATCATCTATTTCTTTGCTATCAGCTTTAATTTTTGTGATGATCAAAAGTCTATATTCTTTTACCCTGGTGCATTTTGGATTCACTGACACAGAAGGAGTGAATGAGACTGTGGCACAAATGTGTTTTTAAAGATTATGTCTAAATTGATTATGATTGCAAAGCCTTAAGAGTGGTGCAAATTATTATGATCAGCTTTAGTACAGTTTTGTTCACTTCATGCAGAGGGATAGTCACCCTTTCATTAAGCAACCCAGAACCCGTTGCCTTCTTCTCACATGTGTAATTTCCTCCATGGAAACATGGAGGAAGAGAGGTAAGCAGGATATAAAATTCTTTTGTTACTGAATATTTCCCTAACTTGACTTTCAGAAGGAAATGCTCAAAAACAACTTTGAAGTGATTCAGTTCTCACCCATCCACCTAGTGCTTTCAAGACATAGCTTCAATATTGCTACAAAATATAATTTTCTAGCACACATTTTAAAAAGCCAAATTTTATGTCATAATTCCAAATAATTATTTCATTTTGTTTTGTGTTCTGCAGGCAACCCGAACAGGAAAACCAATGCCCCCAATTCAAATTCGACAATTGAAACATCCTATGAAGCTGATGACACGAATCAAGAGCCGGCAGTGGAGACGACACACATCAACACTGTGTATAATTAAAAAGCCTGTGCTGTAAAAGCTCCCTCGAGGGATGGAGCAAATAAAAACAAAGAATGCATTTCAAATACAGTTCGTAATAACACTTCTCAAAAATTCATCATTCACAAAGCAAGACACAGCTGCACTTTTGATTTTCCAATTAATTTATTAAAAACCCATTGATCATGTGGGTTTCTGTTCATGTGCAGAAGTTTACTTTTATTTGCTAATTAAGATGCTCCTGCATTACATGAAATTATGCTAATACTTCAGGAAATATTAAAGAACTTACTAATAACAAAGACAAGCAAGCCTATGCCAATGTGGAACGATGAGA
The DNA here is from genome assembly GCF_006229205.1 of Suricata suricatta. Lineage (NCBI taxonomy): Eukaryota > Metazoa > Chordata > Mammalia > Carnivora > Herpestidae > Suricata > Suricata suricatta. The sequence continues at coordinate 45,381,329 of NC_043705.1, forward strand.
AATTTATGTCGCATTACTGATGTTACACAAGATTTTGGATACTTAGCGGCAGCTAGTTTCACGAGATGGTACTGGATAGGTAAATCTCAGAGGGAATGGTCTTATAAAATAGAGGTGGCATGTTCTTAAGTCTCTTAGACATTAACCCCTTGCCTTTTGTAGAGGGTTTGTGGGGCACACAATGAACGTACTGCCTTTATAAAAGCTAACATTCAATAACAGAATATGTCACAGTATATGAACTTCATAATAAATATTTTCAGCATACCGAGGGATAACCCTAACAAAAATCCTTCACTGATAAAGTTCCACAGGAACTTCTATAATGAAAGTTATCAGACAAGAGAGTTCTCTGGTTCCACCTAAGCTACTGCAATAATACCACATAGACACCCAGAAATAAAGCTACAGTTTCTGCAAATGATAATTGTCTTAAAAGATTTTTATTCATAAGTATGATTTCTATTTTAAGAACAAAGACCCAGATGTCTAAATACACTAGGAAAAAGGATTAATTATAAGCTGCTCTGCTGATCACATGTGCTGTGTTGTATAAAGTTATGGAATTGGAAGACTAGCTTTTCAAAATGTGTCAAACACAGCTTTTCTGGCCTGAGAGGGGAAAAAAAGGAATGCCCTACTGTGCTTAGGCACGGGGGTTGGACACTTTGGGTAGTTAGGCTGTCAAAGTTTTACCAAGAAAACTTGGAAATGTTCTTTCTGTGTCTACCCTGCCATGGCAGCCACCAGTCACATGTGGCAACTGGGCACTTAAGATGTGGCTAGTGCAACTGAAGGATACCTTTTTATTTTACTTCATTAATCTAAATTTAAATAGCTACATGTGGCTATACTGAGAGCACAATTCTATTATTGCCACATTTGCTGCCTATGGGTGATTTCATGTTGGCTCTCTTGATACAGAGATAATAATTATAGTACTAATTAGATGTTACCTGAAGTAAAAACCTAGGTTGAGAAAGTTTAGTTAAGGCACTGGTACAGTTCTCCCTTTGCTGTTCAAGGGCAAGGGCGGAAGCCATGAATGAAACAAGAAGCAGACAATTTGGTCAAGGCCAGCACAATGCTCATGGTCTCCCAAACTCCCCTTATCCTGTGAGACATACTGGGACCAGCCATGGCTGGATTGACACGGGTTGTGCCCCTGGAGAGACATTCCAATTCTCTGGCATTCTGCACATTTTTTAAAAAGTTGGGAGGGAACAAATGAGGTCAGAAGACCCTGGGCTTCACAAGGGTGATTACCATCGTGCTGGCGTAAGAAGCATACTTTCCTTGGTTGCCAACTGCCCAGGAGGACTGAATCCTGGCACTGGTTCTAGGTCTAGTCCCTGCCAAGCCAGGTCATGTGAGGGGGGCACAGGGCTCAACGAGTGGACCAGCTGGTATGTGTCTCTGTTACTTTGAAGCAGTTGGTGCTTCACAGATTGAGACAAAATATTAAGAAAGCAAGAGGCTAAGTCTATTCAATGAAAAATATACTTTAGAATGATTTATTGGGGTGTAATAAACACTAACCTAGTGACAAAATTCAAGTCAGTCAAAAATAATCTAAAAATGTAAAACACATTTCAGAATATGTACATATGCCTTTAATTCTGGGGATGGCTCTGATAAAGAATACAGTAGCTTTATGTGTTTTTAGAAGACTTAAGTCATTGGAATTTTTGGTAATACTCAAATCTTAGAAAAGTGGGTCTAGAAGAAGAGTACTAATAATAGGACATAAAAGGCTCAAATCCTTTTCTATGTGGTCTTCTCATGAGAGCAATTTCACCTTCTAAAAAAAACAGTTTAGTTAGATTTTGAAATGGATGAAACCAAATCCCAATAAAGGTCATTTCTTTCCTTAAAACTCTCTCATGGTGTCTAACTGCTTACAGATTACAGTTCAAGCTTCCAAACCAGGAACATAGGTTCCTGAGAACCTTAAATGGTAGTCTAAATTATTACTGCTTCCTGCCTCACATATTGCTTGTAATTCTTAATTTTTAAAATGTTTTTTATTTATTTTTGAGAGACAGAGAGACAGTGTGAACAGGGGAAGATCAGAGAGAGAGGGAGACACAGAATCTGAAGCAGACTCCAGGCTCTGAGCTGTCAGCACAGAGTCTAAAGCGGGGCTTGAACCCATGAACTGTGGGATCATGAACCGAGCCGAAGCTGGACGCTTAACTGACAGAGCCACCCAGGCGCCCCTTATAATTCTTGATACACACACAACTTGCTTCTTTCTACTATGATCCTTGTTCACAGTACCCATCCGTCAGCAACTGCTATGACTCCCTCCGTCAGCCTCCATCAAAATTCAAGTTAAGCATTACTTTCTTTAGGTAGCCTTTTCCTCACTTCTTCAGACTAGATTAAGAATCCTTCCATGTTTCTATGAACACATGTTCAGGCCAATTACTGTATTTATTATACACTGATGTGCTCTGCTATTTCTCCCACCAACTAAACGATGAACCCCTTCAGAGAAGTAAGTGAGTCATTAATGTCTATATCCCCGATACTTAAGAGTGTTTGTTATGCCAGGGGCTCGGTCAATTTTTGCTGAAGAAAGAAATCAATGACATTTTTATCAACATTATTAATAACTCTTCAATCTAGTTTAATGAAGGTGACCTAGGGTTATATAATTTTAGATGGAGTGAACTGTAATTATAGACACAAAAAATTGATTTACTCATTTATTGATGTTTTGGCCTCAGAGAAGCAAAGATGTAAACAGATATATATTAGGGGTGAAGAACTAGGGATGCCTCTGAGAGATTTTAGCCAAAAGAGGATATGGAGGAAAGAAACGGAACTGTGTGGGGAGTAGATCCGTCAGCCCAAAAGGAAGAGCCTGAGTGCTCAAATAATCAGGTACAGACACAAATCTAAACATAAATCCTATACGCATCTAGTGAAAAAACATACACTGGTTGGTAAGAATGTAAGCCAAATACCAATTATCTGCTTAAAGAAGTTGAATGTGTTTAACAGGTATATTAATAAATTCAACCTTTACCATTACAGAGTGCTACCTGCATGAACAATATTACTTGAATTATACTAACATATTGATAATCATATACATTAAGGTCTGGAATTCTGGATTCTCAGAGATTATACTTGGGTATACTAGGTTACAGATCAAAGACACCAAGGCCTAGAGAAGCTAAATGATATAGTTGAAAGTCACACAGGTAGTTAGAAAGGCCAGGACTTTTTGGATTTTTACTATTAAATTCAGTTTGCCTTTTGCTACGTACATACTGCCTCAAAGAAAATCTTACCAGTTTTCTCCTAAAATTTGAGATTTGTATCCAATCCCAACAAGATCATTTTAGAAGAAAACCAGTAAAAAGAAATATGTTTTATTCAGATGACATATTTTATACACTATTCTCATACTATGGGGAACTTACTTAAAAATAATTCCAAGAATGTATCTAGGGGACAAAAATGCTGGGCAATAAATTTTTTAAATTTGCACACTGTATTAGTTAATGAGGCTGAATTTTATATAATCTTACGGACCATTATTGTGTTCCCAATCAGAAAACAAATCAAATGAGCCAATTTATAATCTCTACCTAACAGAAATAAAACTCACAAATAACTTTAGATTAACTTTGTTTCACTATAATTATTAGCAGTTTTAACCATGTGAACTACTTGATGGGATGAGGCCATTCTTGTTCACGCGGCATGTTCGTATCATTAAGTTTTTAATTTTTTCCATCATGATAACGAAAGGACTGTATTTTCAGAAAACACAGTTAAAAATACAGAAAATGCAGCAAAGGCCAAACAAACCCTTAAAAACCTAATAACTCCGTGCTTCTCTTCCAACACCTGACTAAAATATTTCAACAAAAGAGTTTTCTTTCTCAAGAGGCCATATGACGAAATTAGGTGATGGAAAAGCTACAAGTGCGAGAGCTTCCTCAGCTCTAAAGCTGGAAGAGGGCTGTGGGTGTGGCTTCCCTAGATCTGAACATGGGAAGCAGACATTAAGAGAAGCTCTGAGCTCCCCCGTGTGAGTGGGGTCATGCTAGCAAGGGGAGCCGGATGAAGAATCAGAACATTTTTCCAGCTTGTGAGGTTACGTGTACTTACCTGACTTCACCCTAATGAATTCGCCTGAAGCCACGTCTGTAGGATAGTAATCTGAAAATTCACAGCTGCACCACAGTGAGGTACATGTGATCTTTGGTGCTGTGCCATGATAAGTGACTGATGTTTGATGCTGCTAAGTGCCAACTCATTGGGCGTAAGGGATACCCAAATACCAAGCAAAGTAAGTAACACCGATCACTGTGAAATTAAAAATGCAAGAAACATTTACAGCTACTGATATATGTTTGAAAATGCTTACCCATATAAAATTTCCATTGTTATATAAAGGCTTTCATGATGCAACTCCCTGGCTCTTATATTTTAAAAAGTACAGAATAAAATTCTTAATCCTAAATTTTTGTCACTGCTCTTAAGGTCTAAGACTGAAGTAAAAGAGAAACACCCCAAACTGGTCATTTTTGCGATCATAAATTCAGTGTGAAACCTGCTTCAAAACTACAAATTATTTTAGACAAATAAATATATATGTTCACATTTATAAAAAATTTCCACATTACTCATAGAAACAAGCTTCATAAAATTTACATACAGAATACAATAAAAATCAGTTCTAAGAATGATTTAGCTGTCATCCTCCTAATTAAAAAGTTCTGTGTTTGAGGTATCACTTTAAGAGATGCCAATATGGCACATTTGTAAAACAACCCAGGAGTCTGTCCTAAATATTCTACCCAACACAGGATCATCTCTGCAAGATTCTGAGAGGCTGAACTACACTTGTCTTTTTAAAAGAGGAAGAGAATTTTAATTGTTACAATAACAGAGGAGGCAGGTACTAGATGCTCTGCATTTTGTGTAACAGTAAAACTTCCTTATAAGTATTTTCATTATCTACCTGCCAACATCATTCACTTAAAATGTCCTAGTGAAGACCAGTTAAAGCAGCTTCATTTCCTATGACATCCAAAAAAGTTTCAAGATTTAAAAATGACAGTGAAAAATTTCACTGTCTTTATGCATTATCATAGGAAATAAAGCTATTAAGATTTTCAGAGTCAAGAGCAAAACAAAGCATTATCCCCTACCTCATTTTATCACTGGAAGGTGGATACTTGCTTCAGCAATACTCATTAACTGCTAGGTGGATTACCTATGTTGACTGTAGTAAAGCCATTTACAATGAACTTATAAAGTAATAACACTAATCAGACACAGTCATGAATACCAAAAATGTGTTTTGTATGTATAAATATCCATACATGGGGCACAGTTATCAAGTAATAAGACTGATTCAATACTTTACAGTCAGCACATTAAAAATGTATTTCCAGAAGACAATGGTCCCATATATGAACAAAATGTATGGAAATGGCTGTGATTTATTGCAAAGCATGATTATATAGCAAATTCCAAGGAAAGTCAAATTATTTCCAAAACCAAATTTTAAAATTTAATGGCTTAGGTCGAAGATTCAGTTACTTTTTGGAGATCTCAGAATGATTAGGGGTGGAAGAATGCTTTTCCTTTTTTCTCTTCTTTTTTTCCTTTTTGTGGTGTTTCCCCCTCTTTGACTTATTCTTTTTTTCTTTTTTCTTTTCTTTCTTCTGGTATTTTTGTTTCTTTTGTTTTGAAGCGTCCTCTTCAGTGGAACTGGATGAATAAGACCTACGGGCAATAATATAGACTGACTGATAACTGCATTTATGGCTAATAGCTAAATTTAAGTCAGATTTAACTGCCTTAAATCATTCTTGGAGCAAAGTGGGGTATAAACAAAGAAACTCAAAATGTGCTTTATATAGACTTTGGAAATTTTTGCTCCCTGGTCACAGAAGATGACAAAACAACTCTCTTTTGCTCAACTCTAATAATACATTTTAAACTCAGTAAGGATGTAATATTTTTTCTGTGATTTTCATCCTGTTTGTTGTACCCTTCAAAATCGTATAAGGTAAGCAAAGTGGCATTTACCAAGCCTTTATTATATATACAATTCATTTATATATGCAATAACTTGTTAGCATAGTCTCTTCAAAGAGATACAAAAGGATGTGATTATGTAAAAAGGGCTGTATTTGTACCTCGGTAATAATGGGTAAAAGCTAAAAATTAGCCAAATAAAAGCACATCTGTTAAATTCCTGTTAAAGTGATACAAATGAGCACTTGCACTCCAAAATAATTTTCATTAGTTACAAAAGAAGATGTTTTAAATGCATATAAGTAAATGAGGATAATTTATCATTATTCTTTATTTTGCTAATAATCACTCTAATACTAGACTGGGGAAAAAAACTATGAAATTCCTTCCTCTAACATTAAAAAAAAAAGTAACAAAAAACAGAAAAGCTATCTCTTAAGATTGTATGGAAGTAGGTATACAACAATCTCCCCACACCCAAACTCTAAATAGGTGAGAAGACAGAAACTGAATCAATTTAAAACAAAAAAATGACATCTTTAAAAAAATTTTTTTAACGTTTATTCAGTTTTGAAAGCTAGAATGTGAGCAGGACAGGGGCAGTGAGAGGGGGAGACACAAAATCTGAAGCAGGCTCCAGGCTTCAAGCTGTCAGCACAGGGCCCAATGCAGTGGCTCAACCTCACAAATCGCGAGATCATGACCTGAGCTGGAGTCAGACGCTTAACTGACTGAGCCACCCAGGTGCCCCCAAAAAAGACACCTTTCTGAAGAGATAGTTGAGTGATCTAACCATTAGAAGTTAAAGACCAAACTAAGAAAACCTGACAAGAGACCTACAGTAAATAAAAACTAAATGGATGAGACTCCAGGGCTGTGTCTGTAAAGTGATTCCTATGAATTACTTGACTGAGTTTCTTGTTTAGAAACTCTGAGTTTTCCCTCATTTCTGTAATGCTGTATTCCTTTCTCCATCTTGTCTTACTTAGACTTCTGGCTGTTTCCAGGGCTTATTTTCTCATGTATTCTCGTGTTCCCTCTTCATCTCTGTTATTGTCAACTCTGTTTTTCTGTTTTAAAGACCTTGCTTGACCTTTGGATTCTTAGTAGAGCTTCTCTGCACAATTTTCTTTGGCTTTTTGGTCCTGGATTCTCAGTTTTAAGGTGCAGTGTTAGACTTTGCACACAGCAATTCCATTAGGCAGCAAAATCTCTGCTGAGTATGCCTAGAAAAGTTCATTTAATTTCAGGCCCTGTCTGAGGTCTGTGAGACCCAAAGTAGAAAGGCTCAAATAATGTGTTACAATACAACCAGTATATTAGAATTTGGATAATTATATTTTTCCTATATGCAATCCATCTTGCTGTGCTTATGCAAGTGGTTCAACAATACATTAGTCTGACTACAAAATACACTGAGCTCTATCTTTCTATTAGTTTTTATGTTAAATATTATTGCCTCCCAACACTTGAGAGAAAATGAACTTTTCCAAATTCTAAAGTAGCTGAGGTGTTGAAATGTATGTATTAAATGCTCTATGAAGCAACAGCTAATTTGCAGAACCTACTCTATTAGAGAACTAGGGTCCAAGTCAGGCATTATTACTGTCAAGTGTCTTAAAAAAAATTTGTATGTGTATGTTTATTCTAGTATATATGAAAGGCACTCATTTACCATAGAAGAAGCTGCTTCTTAATTCTTGTGATCAATTTCTTTAACCAGTTGGTTGTTAAAAGAGTTGACACTAAAAATTCATTGGTGGCTGATGTGAGTTCTGAAAGACCTGAATGAATTTTTAGAATAAGTGAATATATAAATCCTATTAACAATTTAATTTTGTAGCCATGGCAATGGTATTTTGAGAATACAAATATTTAAGCTCCAACTTTATACATATGAGGACAAAATATCTATGTAAAGAATTTAGACATTATCCAATTAAAAGCATGGTTGATGTCTTAAACTTTAAATTCTAGAACACAAACAGAATACATAAAAGAAGAGGGGGTATTATTTATTTATACCTTAATTTGCTCCAAAAAAAATTAAGGTGGCTGAGTATTGACTTTAGTTTTGATTCCTCACAGACTGTTATTTTACTGAAACAACTGAATATCCAGTTCCCATTAAGTAAAGAGTTAGTGTTAAATTTAACCAGACTACACACAAAATATAAAATTTTACAATCCATCCTGGATTAACACAGTTCTGCTTTTAAAAACCAACGATGTTAAAAAAAAATACCTTTTTCTTTTTTTTTTCAACTTGATTTTCTCTTTGCTTTTTGCTTTTTTCTTCTCCTCTTCTTCATTTACTCCTGTGTGTTGAGGGGAAAGAGTCAGGACACCATGAATCTGCACACTAATATGGTATGTATATATTTTTTTCATTTTGGTTGTTGCTTGGTGAATTTTATTGGTTAGGATACTGTACTTTTCTTGAAACAATTTTTCCTTTGTTTTTTAAGCTGAAGTATAAATTTATAAATTCACATACAACATTATTTAATTTCAGGTATACAACATAATGGTTTGATATCCGTACAACATTCCAAAAATAATTACTTTAAGTCTAGTTAACATCTGTCACCGTGTTACAATGATACCAGAAAATTTTTTTGTATGATGAGACTTTTAAGATCTACCCTCTTAGCAACTTTCAAACATACAATACAGTACTGTTAACTACAGTCAACGTGCTATGCATTACAACCCCATGACTTATTTATTTTATAACTGGAAGTTTGTACCTCTTTTATTATTTTTAAATATTTTGTTTTTAAATGAGCTCTCTACCCCACATGAGACTCAAACCTACAACCACGAGATCAAGGGTCCATGCTCTATCCAATGAGTCAGCCAGGCACCCTGGTACCTCCTGACCACCCTTATTCCCTGACTCTAACAACCACAAATCTTTTTTCCTTTATCTCTGAGCTTGGCTTTTTTGCCTGTTTTTTAGATTTCACACATAAGTGAAATCATATAGTGTTTGTCTTTCCCTGACTTATTTCACTTAGCTTAATACCCTCAAGGTCCACTGAATATTTTTATTTATTGAGAAGCTTATAAAATATTATGCACTTTTTATAAAAATTTCAAATACTACTTGGTACATTAAGTAAAAAATTCAAGTGCTCCACTGATAATTCCGATAGCAAATCAATGTCAATAGTTAGGTGGGTACTATTTCAGGTCTCAAAAAACAAAACAATACAATACAATCAAATACAGCTTTTTTTTTTTTTTAAAGCTGGCCATGCCCAGCCTGATGGGGCTTGAACTCCCAACCCTGAGATCAAGAGTTGCATGATGTACTGACTGAGCCAGCCTAGTACCCCTCAAATACAGTTATTTAAATTTTTCTTTTTCAAACAAAATTAGGATCATGGGATTCTAGGATGTTAGGACGACAGGACTGTAAAGAGATCTAATATTTATATCACTGGTGTCCTAGAGGGAAAGGACATATATTATTCTCTAACTTGTCTTGTTTCTGAAATATACATTTTGATGTGTTTTCTGTTAAGCTTGCCCTCTATACAACCAAATATGCACATACAATCACTTCTATAAAACAGTTATAAATAAGTCCCAAGTTTTTCTCTTTTGAAAGATGGCTAAGTGACATTTTAATGGCATACAAATAGAGTGGCATGTATAATATTTACAACTTATTTCACCTTTGTCAAAAATGAGGTGGACAGAAAAAAAAATCAGTTGGACTTCTGCTTCTGAGAAGAGAAGTATACTTTTCCTTTCTCTCCCAATAAATTCAATTAAAAATACAAGACATTATAGAAACAAACATAAAAACTGAAAAGTAGGGGTGCCTGGGTGGCTCAGTTGGTTGAGCATCTGACTCCTGAATTCGGGTACGGTCACGATCTCACAGTTCATGGGTTCAAGCCGCATGTCAGGCGCATATGTACTAGCAGTGCAAACCCTGCTTGGGATTCTCTCTCTCTCTCTCTCTCTCCTCCTCCCCTGCTTGTGCTGTCTCTTTCTCAAAATAAATAAGTAAGCTTAAAAAAATAAACTTTAAATTAGAAATAAGACAGATTAGAGCTAGAGAGCTTGAAACCCAGAGAAAGACACAGAAGTGAGTTCCATGGAATTCTTGCTTCCTTTAGTCCCGACTTGGAGCTGAAGAAGCTGGCAACTTTGGCAATGTCAATAGGTGCAGATAAAAAGATTTCTTTAGCCAAAGGACCAAAGCCTAGTGACAGGTAGCTTGTGGATAATAACTGCCCTTACTCAAGTTGAGCACCACAGAAAAATAACTGGCACCACTCCCACCCATGTCAGCAGACTCTGAGTGGGGAACTTAGACATTCCCCCTTATAAAGCTGCAATAAGACTCCACAATTCCCCAACCCGAGAAGTCTAACTAGGTGAGTAGGACCCTCATCTCTAGTCATTAAAGAGATCTCCACTAACAGTGTCAATAGAGACCATTTGGGAAGCCCTGACTTCTGCTGCCAGCCAGTAGTAATGAGGTACCCCTCCTATCTACATTGAAATGATATCAGAGGAGATCTAAGAAACTCAGGGCATTCATCATCACCCAGCAGTAACAAGACCACCCCCATCATGGGATACCAACAGGGAGCTGGAACTCAAGCCCTCTCCAGCAATAACAAGAAACCATGACCACTTTGGATGTCAGTGAACATAAGTAGGGAACAGAACTTCTGTCTCCACCTGGCAGTAACACGCCACTTTCTCTTCTGGGGTGGGACCAAAGAAAATCAGATAAAAGAGAAGGCTTCAGAAAAGCCAGAGTTCCATAATACAATACAAACAAGCTCAAATGTCAGTTGAAAAGAACGTATCAAAGTCAAGAACCAGGAAGATCTTAAACTGAATGAAAAATGAAACAATATGACAACACTACAATGAGAAAAATATTAAAATAATCTAAAACATATTTTAAAGTAGTAGTAGTTTCTATGAACCAAAATGCTTGAAACAAGTGAAAAAATATGAAAGCCCAAAGAAATGGGACAAAGTCCAAAGAAAAAAAATAGAATTTTAGAACTAAAACTATAGGGCACCTGGGTGGCTCAGTTGGCTAAGCCTCTGACTTTGACTCAGGCCATGATCTCACGTTTGTGGGTTCAAGTCCCACATCGGGCTCTGTGCTGATTAAGCTCAGAGCCTGGAGCCTGGTTCTGATTCTGTGTTTCCCTCTCTCTCTCTGTCCCTCCTCCTCTCATGCTTTGTCTCTCTCTGTATCAAAAATAAATAAAAAACATTAAAAAAAAGAACTAAAACTACAATAAATGGATTTAAACACTCAGTGGATGAGTTCAATAGCAGAATGCAAAGCAGTGAATAAAAATATTACCAAATGGGAAAACAGAACAACAGAAATCATCCAATCTGAGTAATGGAGAGGATATAGATTTAAAGAAAAGGAAAGAGACTTGGAGATTTGTGGGACAGTAACAAAAGATACAATATTTTTGTCACTGGAGACATAAAGAGTATAAGAAGGAAGGGTTTAAAAAGTACTTGAAATCCATATTGAGATATGATAATTAAACTTTTGAAAACTAATGAAAAAAATCTTGAAATCAGCCAGATAAAAATGACACATTACTTAAGGAATTCAAAAATTAAAATGAAAGCAGATTTCTTATTAGAAAGCATGGAGGCCAGAAAGAAGTGGCACCATTTTTTAAGTGCTTTAAGAAATGTCAACCTGGAATCCTCTACCCAGTAAAAATATTATTCAAGAATGAAGGAAAAATTAAGACATTCTCAGATAAGGAAAAAGCAAAAGGATGCATCACCAGCGAACGGACTCTAAAAGAATGGCAAAAGGAAGTTCCTTAAACGGAAAGGAAATGATAAAAGAAGGAACACTGGAACATCAGGAAGAAAGGACATGGTAAGCAAAAACATGAGTATAATACGCTTTCCTTCTCTTGAGTTCCTAAATTACGTTTGACAGTGGAAGCAAAAACTACACCACTGTCTCATGTGGCTCTAAATGTATGTAGAGAATATATTCATGACACATGTATTATAAAGCAGAGAAGGTAAGGGGGCATAAAGAGTGGCACGGTCTACTCTTCACTTGTACTGGTAAAAGGACAATATCATTAGATTGTGATAAATTATGTATATATAATGTAATACCTAGAATAAGCACTAAAAATGCCATATAAAATACCATAGGGAAAAAAACCCCACTATGGACATAGTTAAAGACACTACAGATAAATTATATGCAATTTTACAGGTGTTCAAGTGACACTATAGATAAATCTAAAAAATGTTCAAGTAACCCATAGGAAGGCAGAGAAAAAAAAACAAGAATGAAAAAAGAATGAAAAAGAGAGAGTGAACAGAAAACAAATAATAATGTGGTGGAATTAGTTCTAACATGTAAAAAATTACATTAATGTAAAAAAAGTTACCAATGAAAACGGTTGGTAAAGTGAATTGAAAAATATGATTCACCTATACACTATACACTGTCGACAAGATTCCCACTTCAAATGAAAAGATACAGACACACTGAAAGTAAAAGGATAAAATTGGTATGTCAAATAAGCATTATCAAAGGAAAGCGAGATAAAATAGACTTCAGAACAAAGAAAATTACCAGTGAAAGGGCCAAATATAATGATAAAAGTTTCAGCTCATCAACAAGACATATACTAAATGTGTATGGACCAAACAATAGAGCTAAAAAATACATGATGCAAAACTGAGAGATCTGAAAGGAGAAGTGGACAAATCTACAATGATAAAGACTTCAACCTCTTTCTCTTAAAAATTAATACATACTATACATAAAGTCAGCAAGAATGCAGAAGAACTCAACAACCATCAATCAATAGAATCTAAAGAAGATTTAAAAACACTCAACCCAACACATTTTTTTCAAGTACCTACAGAACACAGACCAAGACAGGATATATCCGGTGCTATAAAGCAAATCTTAACAAACTTAAAAGAACTGAATTCATACGGAGTTATGTCTCTGTCCTTAAAGGAATCAAATGAGAAATCAGTAACAGATAACAGGACAATTTCCAAACACTTGGAAACAAAACAACACTTTTAAATAATCCATTGGGCAAAGATGCAGTCTCATGGAAAACAAAACACAGTCAACTGAATGAAATTGAAATATATTAAAATTTGTATAACACAGCTAAGCAGTGCTGAGAGGAAAATTTACAGCACTAAATGCTTAGAATAGAAATAAAGAAAAGTTTTGAATTGATAATAACTAAGCTTTGATCTTAAGAGGCTAGGGGGAAAAGCTAAGTAAACTCAAATCAAGTAGAAGGAAGAAAATAATAAAGCACAAGAATTAACAAAATTGAAAACCGAAAAAAATTAGAGAAAAAGAATGAAACAAGGAGCTGGTTCGATAAAACTGACAAGTCTCTAGGAAAAATGTGAAAGAAAAAAAGACACAAATCATCAATATCAGAAATAAAAAAAGGGTTATCACTAGAGACCCATATATCAAAAAGATAAATGAATGCTACGAACACTCTACAAAAAAAAAAAATGCAACAACTTTCAAAAAAACAAAATGCCACAACTCACCTAACATGAAGTAGATAATTTTAATAACCCTTTAATTATTGAGGAAATTGAATATATAATTCTAAGACTCTGGAAAACTTCAGGCCCAGATAACTTCATTGAAGAAGTCTACCAAACATTTAAAGAAAAATTAACACTACTTTTATACAAATCTTATTCAAAAATAGAAGAGAATGAAATCTTATCAATATTCTATGTAACTCTTACTCTGATTCCAAAATTAAATGGTAGAAAGCAAGAAAACTATAGACCAACACCTTTCATGAATACAGATGGAAAAATCCTTAACAAAATATTAGCAAATGGAATTCATGGATAGGAGACTTGTTCAATTTTCTTTTTTTTAAATTATTTTTTAATGTTTTTATTTATTTTTGAGACAGAGAGAGACAGAGCATGAGCAGGGGAGGGGCAGAAAGAGAGAGGGAGACACAGAATCGGTAGCAGGCCCCAGGCTCTGAGCTGTCAGCACAGAGCCTGATGCAGGGCTCGAACCCAGGAACGTGAGATCATGACCTGAGCCAAAGTCGGAGGCTTAGCCGACTGAGCCACCCAGGTGCCCCCAATTTTCAAAAATCAATTAATATAATCTACCATATTAACAAGCTAAGGAAAAATCACAGTATTGTACTGATCAGTGAAGAATTGGCAAAATCTGATAACCATTCTCAAGAAAAAATAGGAATAGAGAGAATCTTTCTCAATGTGATGAAAAGCAACTACACAAAATTTACAACTAACATTATACTTAATGGTGAAAGTACAAACGCTTCTGCTTTCTAGGATTAGAATCCAGATAAGAATGTCATCTCTCACCACTCTTTCTCAATACAGTACTGTAAGTTCCAGGTATGGCAATAAAACAAAAGAACAAGAAATGAAGACATAGATTAAAAGGACAAAAACCATTCCCATTTGCAGATGATATGATGGCTTATATAATAAATCACAAGGAATCTACAAAAAATAAAATAATTGAATTCACCACGGATGTAAGAGAAACATACACAAAAGTACTTCCTTTCTATATAGTAATAATATGCAGAAAACAAAATTTAAAATACACCATTTATAATTACTTTTTACAAAGAGAAATATTTATAGGTATAAAACGAATAAAACATGTAGAGGATTTTATGCTGAAAACTGTGAGAAGTGAGATGATTTTCAGAAATACCAAATAAAAGCTGTGCTGTCTAGTTAATAAGTTTACAACCTATTGGAAATATGTACAAATTGGCCCCCTCCCCCCAACAATGGAGCCCCAAATGCTTAGACACTTCCAGGTTCTTCTTCCCTTCTCCTTTTCCTGGGCTTTGCAATGAGCATGTGCCATAGAATGAAGGGAGGAGGGACTGCAGGTCTCTGCGTCACCTCAGAGAATGTACGTGTGTTCCATCGGACTACATTTTGCCTTACACGGGCGTAGGCGATGTCTGGGGAAGGCCGTAACCTCCCCAGTACTCAGCCAATGAGGAACCAGGGGAAGGACCTGCATGCCAGGAGGTACACTGCCTGCTGTTACTGCCGTGACTGTGCCTGGCCATCAGACACCTACTATTGCAAGAAGTCTCTCTTCACTGTGCTCTCAGTCTCTGCATCCCTCCTTTGATTGGGTCTGTGGGCTTATTTCTCACAAAAACTACATAGTCTATGTAAAGAAATGAAAGATCAAAATAAATGGAGAGACAGATTATGTTCTTGGATTGGAAACTCAACATAGTGAAGATGTCTATTCTCCATAAATTGATATACATGTTTACTGCCATTCCTGTCAAAATCTCAACAAGATTTCTTCCTAGACATAGGTATTATTCTAAAATTTATATGGAAAGAATAGACAGTAGTTAAAATATTCCTGGAAAAGAATAAAGTGGGAAGAATCAGTCTATTCAATTTCAGGACTTATCATCTAGCTACCATTAATCAAGACTGTTGGCAGTGGTGGAAGAACAGACACATAGATCAATGGAATGGAAGAGAGACTCATAAACCAACCCACACAAATATGACTAACTGGTTTTTGGCAAAAGGACAATAGCACTTCAATGGAGGAAACATAGCCTTCCAACAAAGAGTCATGGAATAATTGCTTAGCCTTAAGCAAAATAATAAAACTTGCCCTAAATATCTTATACTAAAATCAACTCAAAAAGTATCATGAACTTAAAGTGAAAATGTAAGACAATAAAACTTTTTTTGGGGTGCAAAAGGTGATTTCATCAAAACATGGGGACAGGACCCAGGGCAGAAAGAGCTGCACTGGGGTTGTGAAATATGAATGGTTATATGCCATAGACTTAGGTGAGGTAAAGTCAAAAGGGAAGATTCCAAAGAGAGTTTCACATGCTAAAGACTTACAGATTACCAGAGGTCTAGCTATTGTCAAACTAAGGTTGTCAGTCTAGTAAAGCACTAACATTAAGACAAGTAGGATGTTTCTGAACTTAAGACTATTGATGGAATTGCCTTTTTCTTATAAACTGTTGGACAGTCATACCAGTTTAACCAGTTGTTTTTTGTACTTTCTTGTTTTGGGGTAGCTAGGAGTGTCCAAAGAATATCATACATGTCCCACCTGGGGGTGGTGTGATACCTTGTATAAAATGTAAAGGGGGCCATCTTTGGGATCTAAAGATAAGCAGAGTCTTATCTTTGACACAAAAGTAATTATAAAAGGAAAAATTGAGAGACTGGACTTTATTAAAATTAAAAACTATTACACTGTTAAAGACCTATTAAGGGGATGGAAAGATAAGCTACATATTAAGAGAAAATATTTGCAAACCAGATATCCTACCAAAGACTACAATCTAGAGCACATAAAGAATTCAACAGTAATGGAATGATGTTTAATATCATTAGCTATCATCACTTCTCGGCCTTTTGGCTAAGATCAAGTGTAACATCATTAGCTACCAGGGAAATGTAAATTAAAATCATACTGAGATATAACTTCACATCTATCAGAATGCTAAAACATTTTTTTTAAGTTTATTTATTTTTGGAGAGACAGCATGAGCAGGGGAGGGGCAGAGAGAGGAGAGAGACTCCTAAGCAGGCTCTGTGCTGTCAGCATTGAGCCAGACATGGGCTCCAACTCATGAACTGTGAGATCATGACCTGAGTCAAAATCCAGTGGGATGCTTAACTGATTGAGTCACCCAGGTACCCCTTTCAGAATGCTTAAAAAAAAAAAAAAAGTGACAATATCAAATGCTGGTGAGGCCACAGAGAAACTGGGTCATTGATACATTTTATAGTCTGGCAGTTTATTAAGAAACCAAACTTGCATATACCATAAAGCCCAACAATTGTACTTTTGGGTATTCATGTAATAGAAATGTGGATTTCTGTTCACCTAAATCCTGTTAATAGCAGCTTTTTTTTAAATAGCCCCTAACAGTAAACAAGTCATATATCTTCCAATGGGTGAAGAGTTCAACACACTACAGGATACCTATGTGATAGAACACTGCTCAACAATTAAAAGAAACAAACATTGAAATATGCAGCGATCTCAGCGAATCTCCAAAGATTTATAGCTCATTGAAAAAAAAACAATCTAAAAGGATTATATACTATATGAATCCATTTATGAAACATTTTTGAAATTACAATATAATAGAAATGGTAAATTTTTGGTTGTCAGAAATTAAGAAGTTAGTAAGGACAAGTGAGAAGTGGGCGTGGCTTCTAAAAAGGCAATATGAAAAAACATATAAAAATTAAAAAGGCAAAATGAGTGATGGAAATATTCTATATCTTGACTCTACCAATGTCAGAATCCTGGTTGTGATACTATTCTACAATTCTGGATGATGTTACCATTGAGGGAAACTGGGTAAAGGGTACTTTCTGTGTCACTGCTTACAACTGCATGAGAATCTACAATTCTCTCAAAATAAAATTTTTAATTTTTAAAAAATCAAGTGGCCATAAATGTATGGGCCTATTCTCTTCGACTGATCTAGTCTTACATCACTACCCTATCTTAATTACTTGTAGCTTCACACTTAGTCCTTAAATTAGTCCTCCAGCTTTATTATTCTTTTTCAAAGCATTTTGGCTATTCTAGGTTCTTTATATTTCCACAAGAGCTTTAAAATTGGCTTGCTGGTTTCTAAAATAGCCTGCTAGAATTCTGATTGTGTTTAGTTTGAATCTATAAATCAAGTGGGGGGAGAGATTATATCTTAAAATTAATGAATTTTCTATTCCATGAATATGGTATATCTTTTGATTCATTCATTAATTTCCTTCAGCAATGTTTTATAGGCTCCTGTCTTGCAGATCTTTGGTCAGTTTATCCCTAAGTATTTCATATTTTTAATGCTGTTATAAAAGATATTTTTAACATTTCAGTTTCTGATTGTTTATTGTCACAATACAGAAATACAATTAATTTTTTACCTATTAGTCGATCTTATATTCTACAACTTTGCTAAACTTCATTCTTAGCTTATTAGGTTTTACAAGTTCTCTTTGGTAGATTCCATAGGATTTCTACATAGACAACCAAGTCATCTGCAAATAGTTTTCACTCTACAACCTGTATGCCTCTGAGTTTTTTTTCTTGCCTTAAGGTGTGGCTAGAATCTTTACTACAATGTTGAGGAGAAGTGGTAGGAGTGGACATCTTTGCTTTCTTCCTTATATGATGGAAACATTCAGTCTTTTACCATTAGGTATTATGTAATCTTCCAGTTTTTTTTATAGATGTCTTTTATCAAGTTGATAAAGTTCCCTTCTTTTCCTAGTTTACTATCAAACTATCAGAAATGAACAGTGGACTTCCTTGAATTATTTCTTAAAATACTCTAATTATCACATATGTGTTCTTTTGTAAAGAGCTGTTAAAAATGATGAATTACATTGGCTTGTTTTTGAAAGTGAAACAAGTCTTATACTATTGGCATAAACACCACTTGGTCATATTATCCTTTTCACATATTGTTGGATTTGCTAAACTTCTAATTGCTTAAAATTCTGTTTGTGCCTCTGTTTTTAAGAATCTCTACTTTTCTTGTGGTGTTATCAGAGGAATGCTAGTCTTATAAAAACTGAGTTGGTGGGGCGCCTGGGTGGCTCAGTCGGTTAAGCTTCTGACTTCGGCTCAAGTCAGATCTCACATTCGTGGGTTCGAGCCCTGTGTCGGGCTCTGTGCTGACAACTAGCTCAGAGCCTGGAGCCTGCTTCCCGTTCTGTGTCTCCTTCTCTTTAAGCCCCTCCCCCACTCATGCTCTGTCTCTCTCTGTATCAAAAAAAAAAACCAAAAAAACCAGAACATTAAAAAATATTAAAAAATTGAGTTGGAAAGTTCTCCCTCATCTTCAGTTTTTATGATTTTATGTAGAAATGATATTATTTCTCCTTCAACATCTGGAAGAATTAGGAGAGAAGTCATTGAGCTATGGAGATTTCTTTGTTAAAAGTTAACCTAAACATTTAACTTCTTTGACAGATGCAGGCTATTCAGTTCATTTTTTCTTGAGAAAGTTTTTATAGTTTGTATGTTTCAAGTAATTGTCTATTTTATCTATATTGTCCAATCTACTGGCATAAGGTTTTCCACAACATTCCCTTATTTTACTGTATGTATAATCTGTAGTATTATCACTTCTTTCACTTCTGATACTGGTTTTTTGTTTTGATTTTTACCTGATCAGTTTGGATAGCAACGCTTCAATTTTACAGATCTCAAAGAACCAGCTTTTGGTTTTACTAATTTTCTCTATTGTTTTCCTATTTTCCATTTCAGTGATTTCATCTCCAATCTTTTTTAAATTATCTTTCTTCTGCTTACTTTAGGTTTCATGAACTCTTCTTTTTCTAGTGTGTTAAGGCAGGGGTGAAGTCATAAATCTGAGACATTCTTCTTTCTAATACAGGAAATTAGTGCTATGATTTCCTTTAGGTACTGTTATGAGCATCCCATAAATATTGTATTTTTACTCATTCAGTTCAAAATACTTTCTAATTCCCTTTTGCATTTTTTCTTTGACCCAATGGGTTATTTAGAAGTGTTAGAGTACATGTACTGGGGGTATTTTCCAGGAAGCTATCACTAAATTTCTAATTTAATTTTCTTGTGGCTAGAGAACATACTTTACATAATATGAATCCTTTAAAATCTACTGAGGCTTGTTTTACAGCACAGAATAAGGTCTATCTAGCTAGATGTTCTGTGCGAACCTGAAAAAAAATGTGTACTCAGCTGCTGTTGGGTGAGGTGTTCTATAAATATTAAATATCAAGTTGGTTGATAGTGTGATTCAAGTCTTATATCCTTTCTGATTTACTGTCTACCTCTTCCATCAATTATTGAGAGAGGCATACTGACATCTCCAAATGTAGCTGTGAATCCACAAGGATTTTCCCTGGTAGTTCTATCAGGATTTGTCTCATATACTTTGAATTTGTTATTCGGTGCATAACCACTTAGTATTCATATGTCTTCTTCACTAACACTTTTATCATTTTAAAGAAACTCTCTTTATCTCAAGAAATATTCTTTATTTTAAAATGGACTTGATCTGATATTAGTCACTTTAGCTTTCTCCTGAGATTTTTTTTTTTTTTGGAGCTATAATAAACTCAGAATGACTATTATAAGCATGCCTCTTCCCAAAGCTATAAGAAACTAAGCAAATAAATAGCTATGGGAAAAATAACTGCTTCCATTTAGGAATCATAGATAAGGACTTCAGTGACTAGATTATACAGAGAAATTATTTCTAATAAAAATATAATAATCCTAGAATTCAAGACATCTTTTTTTCCTGGCTACTACCCTTAGGAAATAGCAGTACTCAGAATAAGAGTATATGAGAATTCAAGCACTGAAGACAAAAGTTTGATTTCGTTCAGTGTTTCTATATTACCATTCTTAAAACTATTCCATCTCTATTGAAGTTCCTTCTGAGACAGGATATTGACATGCACATAGGCATAGGGAAAAGAATGTGAGTTGTTGCAAAACAGGAGTTTCTTGGAAAAGGATACAATCAACCACTGGAGTACAAAATTGAAGGCAAAAGCCCCATTAGCACTTAAATCTTGTGAAAATCAGCAAGAGTGGCAGTCTCGTGTAACATACAGGAGTCGGAGGATACAATCCTGTGCTTAGAGAAGACTGTGTAATAATATGAAAGAACCATCCAGTAGAACCTGCAGGGTCAGCTACCAGATCTTTGTCTGCCTATGTCACCAGGTGTGTAGCTATCCCAGCTGCTTTTACACACTAGACTAGATAGTTCCAAACAGAGATCCATTCATCTAAATTTCCCATTTATTTCTGTGACTTCTAATCAACTACTTAGCAAATATCTTTTGTAGTTTGCTTATAAAAAGTACATTTTTAGCCAAATAGAGGTTTTATTCCAATTACCCTGCAGATTCATTTAAGCCCTATCTTTATGAAGCTTGAAACCACTGTTGTAAGTCATTCACTTGAATCTGATTCCAGCAGTTACTAAAGGGAATAAGAAACATAATTATGGTAATAGGCAAATACCTGATTTTCTCCTGGGCAGTGTTCAGTATCAACTATCTTGAAATGATATCAAGTATGAATTTAACATAAAACATTTTTTCATGTTTATTTTTGAGAGAAAGAGTGTGATTAGGGAAGGGTCAGAGAGAGAGGAAGACAGAGGGTCTGAAGTGGGCTCTGCACTCACAGCAGGAGCTCAATACAGGGCTCAAACTCAGGAACAGTGAGATCATGACCTAAGTCAAAGTCAGATGCTCAACTGACTGACCCACCCAGGCACCTCTAACATAAAACTTTCTTAGCCAAACCAAACCAAAACATCAAAATAACCCAAAACCTCCAAATTTGTCAAAATACAATATTTACTTTCTGGGAGGAACTAAAAGAATATCATAAATTATTAAGGGATGAGATATGAGAAGAGGAATACCTCCTTTTTACATGTATCTATCTAATTAATATTAAATAACACTAGGTAAAAGACAATGAGAACAAAAAATACATACTCTTGAACTTCTTTGATCCTTTGTAAACAGTAAAATCCTTTTACCTTGACGTTCTGCATATTCTAACATAAACAGGTCTTCAAATATTTGCTACTATCAAACACAATTCCAAAGGCAAGTTTCTCAGCAAGTTTAAAATACAGTGTAAAACCTTAACAAGTTTCTTAAAGTACTGTTGTGCCACAGTAGACAGTAAGCATGTTCACTCATAAACACACACATACGTGCACAGTGAGTCAACAAGATTATATAATCCTCATCGTGCACTGATGGTTCAATCCTTCGCTCTTCACAACACTGGGAACACAAGTTTATAAGGCTGCGTGGGTTCCAGGTTGTTCTACTCTAAGAAAACAACAGTGCTTGTACCCATCCATGTCAAGGCCTGCTCTCACATTTTCTAATTTGTGTCAAACATTGATATATTTGTCATTTAGACTATTTTGTTTTAAATGCAAGCTTAAATTATTTTTATTCCCTAAATATATAAAATGCATTGAAAAATATATAATAGAAATAAATATAAACAGAAGCAAAAAAGAATATAACATATATAAACAAGTTTTGAGTTTTATGTTTTTGGTGACATTTATCTCTCCTCCCCTTCATGTCTATATTTCATGAAAGCAGAACAACTAATAGAAGCACATTAAAAATTATTTGCTTTCTCCTGGGTCACTATTTTTATCATCATTAAAACACACACACACACACTATTTTTATCATCATTAAAACGCACACACACACACACACACACACACACACACACACCCCTTAGTCAAGAGAGTTGGTACAAGAGCTCTCCACCTTGAAGAACCAAGGCAGGACTCGAGGAGCCCTCAGGAGTACTAAAGTCTCTAGCATGAGAACTCACACTCTAAATAGGTCAGTGTTTTACCCTGACCCCATCAGAGATCCTGAACAGTAACAGAAAGTTATCAGTGGAACAAAGAACCACAACCTCTACACTCTCTTCCTCCCTGTATTTAGGAACCAATTTTTTCTTTATTTGAGTAGGGGGATCACTGGGCTTCCACTAGATAACCATGAAATAAATACAGATCCCTGTTAAAGAATTGTTTAATGTTTTTTTATTTTTGAGAGAGAGAGAGAGAGAGAGAGAGAGAGAGAGAGAGGAGTATTTGTGGAGGAGGGTCAGAGAGAGGGAGACACAGAATTTGAAGCAGGTTCCAGGCTCTGAGCTGTCAGCACAGAGCTCCACGCGGCGCTCAAAACCATGAACTGCAAGTTCATCACCTGAGCCGAAGTTGGACGCTTAACCGACTGAGCCACTCAGGGGCCCCGGGATCCTTTGTATAATACTTTATTATTGAAATCTGCATGATATACTGGAGTGAGCACTCTCCTGAGTGAGAAACAAGTCCTGAGGCTTTAAGTGACCATAGACAAGCGTACCTTTTTAAGAAAAAATCTACACAGTTATTTTCAGTGTGAGATTACGGGAAAGCTGGTTAGAACAACGCAGTTTTACCAGCTGCTCCCTATCCTGGTGATTATGGTATGTTAACTCCCTCCCTTTCCTGCCAGGGTAGATTTGTCCCAGGTTTCCTAATCAAAAAATCCCCTCTAGAATAAACCACTATTCATGATGACAGTGTACTTTACCTTTCAAGATTCATATGGTGAAGGAAAAAAAGGTGAAGAACCAATAGACTGGATAATCTACAGCGCAGGAGAGCAGCATACTACAGTGTAAACAGTAGAGGACCAGTAACAAGAAACACAGATCCTGATGCTGTCTTCAATGTGACGAGTTAGTGACTTGGGAGTCGTCTGTCTTCAGTTCCTCTTCTGTAAAACTAGGTTTAAATTACGTGTTTTCTGAGAGTTTTACTAATTTTAAAGTTTTTGTTTTGGGTTTTTCTGTTTGTTTTTAGACATAGCAATATAGACGGATGGGGTAGAAACTGTCCCTGTGGAACTGACTCGGGCTTTCTCTCCTAGAATCTTCAGTTTTGCTCCTGTAGCCTGCTCTCTGTGCCTGGTGCAGCTGTCTTCCTGAGATCTACTTCACAAGTGACCTCGGGACTCCCTTCCTATCTCCTCTACTTCCTATAAAGTCTTCCTGCTTTGGGTCTACCGCCTTACTTTGGTAGAAAAATCTGGAATCAGTGCTCTCAGAAAGGATATGTGAGAGGTACTTTTTTTTTTTTTTCATTTTGAATGTCTGCCAATGCCTTTATTCTATTTC
This sequence comes from Suricata suricatta, assembly GCF_006229205.1. Classification (NCBI taxonomy): domain Eukaryota; kingdom Metazoa; phylum Chordata; class Mammalia; order Carnivora; family Herpestidae; genus Suricata; species Suricata suricatta. Next base: position 45,405,126 of record NC_043705.1, read on the forward strand.
ACACTTGGTTGATAATTTGGTTGGGTTTAGAATTCTAATTTGGATATAACTTTCCTTCAAAAATCTGAAAGCATTATCCATATCTACTAGCTTTGAGTATTGCTTTAGAGAAAAACATTATTCTGACTCCTGATCTTTTTATCTATGACCTGTTTTATCCTTGACTCTGGAAGCTTGAATTATATTCTCATTTCCTATGATATGAAGTTTTGTAACAGTGTGCTTTTGTGTGAGTCTAATTCTAACACTCTGCTTAGTACTGGTTGAACCCTTTCATCTGGAAACTAATGTCCTTCAGTTCTTGGAAATTCCTTCTGTATTCTCCATCTGGGACTTATGTGAATGAAGTAGTTCCTACATTGATTCTTCAATTATCTTATCTTTTTCCTCCCCTTGGTTTTTTTTTTTTTTTCTTCTTCCCTGGTTTGCTTCTTAGATTTCTTCATCTTCCATCTCTAAGTTTTTAATGCCTGCTTCTTTTTGAATTTCCAAAAGTTCTTTTGTTGATTTGTTCTCTTTATAGTATCTTATTCTTGTTTCATGAGTGCTGTATCTTATCTTTCTATAAAACTGGATATTAATGATTTCTGTTTTCTTCTACTTGCACAGACTATGTATCCTTCAAGCTGACTTTTTTGTTCATTGGTTGGTTTTGGAATCTGTATTTCAATTGAGAGTCTTTTCTCAGAAATTTAGTGCTTCTTGATTGTCTAAAAAGCTGACAGGAAGCCCTGAGCAAGCAAAGCTTGGAAATCTCAACTTTACTGATAATGGGACTGTGTCAGGTCTTTGAAGAATCCCTGAGGTCACTATCTTTCTTTCTCTCTTCTTAGACTGGTCACATCTCCCAGAGTTGAACCTTCATACCTTCTGCCTGGGTGGTCTATGTCTGGGAGTCATATAGGTGAAGACGGCCAAAAGGTTCTCGCCTTTCACTTACTGTACTTTAATCTGTTGTTTTCATCTATGTTTGTTATATCTCAGTTTAAAGACCTTTTGTTTTACCTGTCTAGAAAACAGAGCTGTAATAGCCTGCTGAGGTAATGGAGGGAAGCCATCTGGCTTCACAGAGTAGGGAAAGCTAACTGAAGGGAATTACTTCAAATTTTTAACCAATTGCTTTGTTTTTAGCTTTACAGACATCCTCACAGAGGTACCTAAGGATACTCATTATCAAGTCGTTTGGGAGTTTTAATGTGTACTATCAGGTTTCTCCTCAGATTTCCTACTATTATAGGACTGAACTTTCTCAAGCGTGCAGGCCATTGTCACTAAACCCATATGCTTCAAAACTGTGTTATTAGTGCTTCCTACCTCATTTTCTTTGTAGTTGTGGGTTTAATTTTTTTTTAATTCTTCTACTATCATTTCAGTGGTTTCATTTGGGAATAAAATTAACTGTATATCCTCAAGCACCTACCTTTACTTGAAGGTGTATATACTCAGTGTCAGTGACCCTCTTTGAGACTCTCTCCCTTTTCTGCCTTCTCAGCTTGTCCTAGTACCTTGGCATTTGACTTTTCATTTACCTTCACTATTTATATAATATGGAAAGCTTAAAAAGTTTTAAAGTGTTTTTTGTTTATTGTTCTCTGATGATAATCTAAAGTAAGATTTTAACTCTTTGTATCTCTCTCATTCCATGTCTAAACCCATATTCAAACAAGCTGCATTCTGATTCTGTGTGACATCTACCATACGTCATTTTGAAGTTTACAATGTATTTTCACATACAGAGTTACACTGTATCCCTAAAAGCCCCCATTGCCAGAAGAGGCCATTTTATACACAAATGGTTAAACAGCAGGTATACGATCTATGAGGAGCAAGGAGAGCATGCTCCCCAACAAAGAAACAGGTAACTTGGTCAAATCTCTTTGTAAACATGCTAATGACAGATCTCCTGGAAACAAACTAATTGTATTTGCTAGTTAGTGAGTACCTTTGGGGGTGGGAGATGTAGGGTTGTGCTCAAGTAACAGAAATTTATCTTCTCACATTTCTAAAAACTAGCAGTCCACAATCAAGTTGTTGGCAAGAGAATCCTTATTTATAGACTGCTTATAGCACAATGTACTGGATCTAAGATAGTTTATGATACATAATCCTGGAATCTATGGATTTATGAGGCATGGCTCACTGGAAAATGTAACTCTATGGATATAACATTGACATGTTTCATGATCATATGACTTTTTTGTGTGTAATGAAGAAACCTCATGTTAATCTTGGCCAGAGTAGGTTGTGAAGGAGAAAGAAAGAAAATCCCTGGGGAGCTGTACAGGCAGTCCTAGAATTCCTGCACTTCTCCCTACACCTCATGATCATTTATGTACTTGAAACTCTTAGTAAAGCTTGATCCTGGCTAATGTCTCTGATTTGAATTAGTGTGATTTGACAAACTGCTCCTTTGTGTTATCACACAAGGAAATTAAGGTTCACAGGGGTTAAGTGACTTGCTGAAAGCAACTTGCTAAAAAATGGCCAAATGGGTCTAGAAACCAAGTCTTAAATCAGATTCTTTGTACCCTGTGACACATCTTAATGTGATGGAAAAACACCAGTAACAGGACCTGCTCTGTGGAACGAGAAAGGTGCCTCCTGATTCTAACACTGATCCCCTGCTGATGTGGGGCGAAGTACAACATCCACAGCCTATCCTTGCCTATGCAGTACCTCTTACATAAACACACAAGGTGTCTTAATGATGAGTGTAACAGAGCAATAAATAAATGTTATATAATAAAGCACAATATTTAGAAACATTTTTAAAGGATGTAGGGAAAAAAAAAGCATTACTTACTTTTTTCTTGTAATGCCTGCAATTTATTTAGTTCTTCATTCTCTTCATCACTCTCCTCACTACTTGTGCTGCTCACATCCAAAACGATGTCCCTTTTGGGGTCTACTCGGAGAAAATTGCGGCATTCAAACGTCAGATGACCAGCTAAGTAAATCAAACAGACAAAAATGTGAATGACAAAATCATAGACACCTGAGGATACTCATTGTATTTTTATTACCTATTTTTACTTTGTTGCCTCATGGTTGAACAAGTTACAACTTTAATAATATAACATGTAGTTTTAACTTTTATTCAGTGAGTGGTAGTTTGCTTTTCCTGTATGCACCACTCAGAGAACTTTTTCCTGTTTTCCCTATGTATTTAATTACATAACAACTACATAGTTTTCATTTAATTAAAGGTGTTATGATAATGTAACTGACTGCGCTCTTCTAAAGAACACTTAAAAATTCGGAAAAATAAAGTTCCTTCTGACGTCATTCCCCTCCTAAAGTTGATCTCTATAAGAAAACCAGAAGTTATATACTTACTACATGATACAACTTTTTAAAAAAATCAAACAGTTCAAATGCGAGAAAAGTACAGGAAATTATATAACTAACATCCAAATGCCTATCCACCCACATGTTAACATTTTGTTATTCAGTTAGTTTTTTTTTATAGCAAGTGTCTGCACACATGTGCATGTACACACACAAAATTGGAGACCTTGCACCATTCCTTAAAACCCTGTCCTAATCCCATTCTATTCTGTCTTCAGAAGTTGGTATACCGAAGTTGGTATTTATCTTTCCAAAATAGCACATTTGATTATTTATTTAATATAAACTCAATTATACTTACCTACCGTTCTGCAACTAGTTTTTGCCACTCAATATTATGTTTTGTGATTTACCTATATTAACATAAGTAGATGTAACGGTCTCATTTTATCTGATGAATATGCTCCATTATATAAGAATAAGATTTATTTATCTTTTCTACTACTGCTAGAATCTTAGGTTGCTTTTTCAGTGCTTGGTACTGTAAATAATGCCAAAATGAATAGCTGTACATGTATTTTCTGCACACGAAATGGTTTCTCTAAGGCAGCAACTTCCAATTTTTTTTTTACTATGATTGATGATAGTAAAAAATAACATTAAGACTAAGTGTATTAATATATATCCAAACACAAATACATGTTAACACACAAATAGGAAACAAAAAGTGACCTGAGTACTACATCTGATATTCAAAAACAAAAAGCAAACAAAAATAAAAACAATACAAAAGTGCTAACAGTAACCACATAATTGATTCCACAACACACTGATGATTCACCATAGACTCTGTGCTAGGGTTTATTTCTAGTTCTCTCTTAGAAGTTCTAGATTTATTCAAGAACACCTCGTATTAGAGTCATAATCTTAAGATACACTATTTGGCTTCCTTCCAAATGAATCATTCATAAGTGTTTTTCAGTTTCTAAACGTATGGAATTTTCAGATTAAGCTTTTGTTGATTTATAAGGATATTACACTGTTAACAGAAAGTAGGGTCTGTATGATATCAGTATTCGCTGATACTACTTTTGTGGACTATCATGTAGTAAATGCATGAAATGATTTAGTATGCATTTGGTAGGACTATATATCACTCTGTGGAATAGAGTGCTATATTCTGTTGCTCAAATTCTCTCCATCTTCTTTCTTCCTAATAACTTCTAATAGCATAATTTTTAAGTACCTCTATGATTACAGAGAACATAAAGGCTATATAATAAACTTCTCAAGTATTAAACATAATTAATTCCACCAAGCTTCATATTCCTGCCATTATGATATCTAAAACTGCAGGCTTCTAAATCCATTTATCTTCCTTGAAGCCTTATCCTCATCTTGTTGTTACTGCTCCCTTGACTTTACAGATCGTAACCCCTTTCTTCCCCAATGTTTTTATGACAGCTTCTGAAACATGCAATCTTTAGTGGACAAATTGTGTTACCTCTGTACAGTCTGCTCCCTCTACCACTTGTTTTAAAGGATATCTGGCTCCTTCCTGGGAACACTTTTTGACAGCTTGCCTCAGTATCATCAGAATCCTCTGGGCTTCTTAATACTGCTTCTCAGTATAGCAGTCCGCTAGCCTCCCATGCCACCCTCTGTTTCTGTATAATAGCCCGTCCACTAAAGTCTTTGGAATCTGGCTCAGACTGGGGTTCTTCACGCTAAGCCCTTCCACAAACCTACATGAACAGTTTAGAGTGCTGCACGGCCTCTCACAGTTCCCTGACGTTTTAGATGCCAAGGCCACACGATGCTACTTTTCATCACTTGAAGTGCTCCATCTCGCAAGTTTTAAACTCCACTCTTATACTCTGACTATAAGCTTTTATCCTTCTAGCTTTCTCATTCCCTTACACCCATGCAAAGATCTGTTTTAGAATTTTTTTCTGTCAACACATTTTATTCCATCTCCTTTTTATTTATGTCACTTTTACTAAATTTATTTCTCAAAAGAAAAAAAAAACCAAATCTATTTGCTGTCACCTTTCTTATGCTAATTGTTGATGTGAAAACTGTCAATTCCGAAGAGAGTTAAAGCTTAGCATTTCCAAGAGTCGAGAATCAACTAGATAGAGCACAGGATTTTTTTTAACTTCTACACTTATCAAAGTTATATTTCTGTGTGCAAAGTTACAATGTGCATAAAGTGCACGTTTTTACAGACTTACATAAAAACTACATTTCTGAACTGCTTTTGCCCCTTTCCAGACAAAATCACTTTCTCCTCTTTTAGTAAATTTTCTATTTCCCTAAATTACAAATTTCTCTTAATAAATGCTGCTTCTTGATTTTTCAGCTCAGGCATAATTAATTGACTTCCTACTGTGCAAAATGATCATTTAGTTAATACTCTCCCCCTTTCTCAGTGTTCTTATATCCTTTTAAATTTTGATTTATTTTAAATTTTTAGTTACTTATTCTCAAGTACATTAATATACAATGTAGTCTCAGCTTCAGGAGTAGAATCCAGTGATTGATCTCTTAGGTATGACACCCAGTGCTCATCCCAAAAGTACCTTTCTTAATGCCCATTTAAACCATTTAACTTACCCTCCCCAACCCTCATCAACCCTCTGTTTGTTCTCTGTATTTAAGCATTTCTTATGGTTTGCCTCCCTCTGTTTTATTTTCCCTTCCCTTTCCCTATGTTATTCTGTTAGGTTTCCGAATTTCCACATATGAATGAAATCATATAATACCTGTTTTGGAATCTTATTAAGACCTTAACTCACTCAGTCCCTTCATTTTCTTCTAATCTGTCAAACTTCTCATTCCTGACTTTTGGGACACTCTTGTATAGCTTCTTTGGCTCATTCATGTTCATCTTCTACCATACCTCACTGTAAAACAACTACTCTGGCTCAGAGCTAACCTTTCTTTAGGCTGTGCCTATCTCTGAGCAGTCAAGAAATGCTTGACTACAATCACACATACATGAACATTAGCACAAACACAAAGCGTTTCATTTTTGTGTCTGTCCTTGGTCAAGTTCCTCTCTTACTCCCCTCAGTGTCTTTTCTAAACTTATGCCTGACTTAAATCATTGTTCAACTACTTTCCTGTTCCACTCAATGCACCCCCTCACAGACAGACAATTGCTCCTCCTAATTTACCAAGAAAACGGAGATTACCAGACCGGGTGGTCTTCTACTTTCTATCTTCACAACCGAAAATATCCATACTTTATTCTCACCGAGTTTCCTCCAAACCTAAGAGTTATCCTTAATGGGGTGCCTGGGTGGCTCAGTTAGTTGGGCATCTGACTTCAGCTCAGGTCATGATCTCATGGTCCATGAGTTCAAGCCCTGCATTGGGTTCTGTGCTGACAGCTCAGAGCCTGGAGCCTGCTTCAGAGTCTGTGTCTCCTTCTCTGTCTATCCCTCTCACACACTCTCTCTCAAAAATAAATAAAACAGTAAAAAAGTTATCCTTGTTATAACTCTTAGAGGAAACTGCTTCATCTTCTCCTGTCTCCAATATCTGCAAAATCTCCTATAATATCCCTTAAGTTTATATACTCACCTTATACCTTAAATATAAAACCCTCCATTTATCCTAAACTCCCTTCTAGGAATTACAGTTGACCCTGGGATGCTGATGCCTAGGCAGCTAAAAATCCAAGTATAACTTATGGTTTCCCCCCAAACTTAACTACTGGATTTTATGTGATTGAAAAGTAAGATAGAAGTCACCAAATGGAGAAAAACAAAGTGAAGATGGAGAAAATTTGTAGGGAGTAGGGCTTTTGTCTATTTCTGGCACTCTCCATCCTATGACCTGTGGGGAGTTCAGTTCACTAAGGTCTTGAACAGGTTCTGGGAAGGGATTCTCACTGAAGTAACAAAATACCACATAATAACCTGCCAAATCACCTCACCTTCCACCAAGGGGTGCTGGAGAACACCAGGGACAGCCCTAGGAAGAGGACAGTATCAGGCAGAGAAGCCTGGGCCCTAGTGGGGTGGGGCACTGTCCACGGTGCTGAATGTTTTCTGAGGAGGGGAGCTAATATTGCTCACCCCTTCAAAGCCATTTTCTATGAGGAGAACCAGAATTAGAATCACATAAAGGGGATTGGGTGGAGCAGAAGGGTACTGGTGTTTTTTCTTCCCTAGTTCTCTATCTTCCTGCTTGGAAGAGGTTGTCCACATTTCTATGCAGAGAAGCAAGAAACAGGTATCATTCTAGGATCTAGATTGGCTTACTGCAGGTGGGGAGAAGGCGATGTGATGGTTCCTGCTCTACTGCTGTAGTGTATTTATTTTTAAAAGGGGGGGGCACCTGGGTGGCTCAGTAAGTTAAGTGTCTGACTCTCAATTTCAGCTCAGGTCATGATCTCACAGTTTGTGGGATCAAGCCCCACAATGGGCACAGAGCCTGCTTGGGTTCTCTCTCTCCCTCTGTGACCCTCCCCTGCTTGCTCATACTCTCTCTAAATAAATAAACATAAAAACAAACCCTACATAAAAACAAACCTGTGTAGTTCAAACCAATGTTGTTCAAGGATGAACTGTATCCAATATGTTCCTGTAATGACCTGAATGCTGTGTCCCCTCAAAAGTCATATGTCAAACTCCCAAAGGGGATGGTAGTGGTTGATAGAACCTTTGAGAGGTGGTTAGGTTTCTGAGGGTGGTACCCTCATGAATGGAATTAGTGTCTTATAAAAGAGACTCCAGGGAGACCTCTAGTCCTTTCCACCATACAAGTAAAAAACAAAAAGTCTATTACCTGGAAAATTTGCTGGTGCCCTGAACTTAGACTTATAGCCTTCTATGAGCAATAAATTTCTGTTAAGCTACTGGGCCTGTGGTATTTTGTTATAGTAGCTCATAAAGACTAAGACAGTTCCTCGTTTTACTCATGCAAATTTCTTGAAACAGGAGGTTATATACATACAGGCTCTCTACTTTATTATCCATCACAATTCAGGCCTGAATCTACATAGTTTGCTTCATGACCTACCACTCTACTTAAGCTGATCTTCCTAGAGTCAAAGAAGCATCCTACTTGGTAAATCCAGTGAACAATTTTCAAACAAATTCTTACAAATCCTATTGGTTACACCTGACAATTTCCCCTCAGTTTTGAAAAGCTTTATCCTTTGAGTATCTTTGCTGCCCACTTTCTCCTAGCATTGTACCTTCTTGGTCACTTTTTCCTTAGATCATACCTATATACTTTACCTGTTATATTACTCCACTAAGAGTTTGCTATTTTTCCAGAGTTTGCTTATATAAAATCACATAGGCCAAAAATATGACTATGGGGGCAAAAAAGAGTGGTTGTTTCTATAAAACAAAAGTTATACTTTTGGAAACACTTGATTTAAATGGATTATTTTTAAAGAGTAGTTTTCAATTTAGGTACTGGCAACAAGACTGTACAGATAGAGAAAAAAATCTAAAACAGTGAGAAAAGGTACCTGTTTTCTCAAAGGGGGTGCCACTGCCATTTTGAGCCAGACAATTCTTCACTCTCCAGGGCTGCCATACACATCTCAGGATTTTTATAATCCATAAACCTTACATACTGAATGTCATACTGTTCCCCCCAACCCTCAGTCCCATATGGGCAACTAAACAAACAAAAAAAAAAAGCCACAGATTTCCAGGTAGGCAGTATTAACCCTAGTTGAGAACTAATGATAAAATGATTTTGCACTCAGATTTCTTTATTTTTGCTGCTTACTCATCTTTGAAGAAGTTATAAAAAGTAAGAAATACATTTCAGATATGCCTTGCACTTAAAAGACTATGTGAAACAATAATCAGCAGAGCCATAGGCAAAGAAAAGGTCATGAATGCATATCAATAGATTAGCATTTGAGGTTAAATAAACATGAAACATATTTAGGCATGTTTTTATTTCCTGCTACTATGCTCAAATGCTCAACTACCAAGTATACTATCCCGAGCTTTTTAAAGACATATTTTATGAGAACAATCATAATTATTTGAGACATTTAGTCCATGGACAAAAGCTTAATGTCCTGGTAGCTTTTAAATATTCACAAGTTGCCAACTTCAAAAGTACTCAAATAAAAACTCATCACAGAAATAACAATTCTTCTAATTTTGCTGAGGAAACATTGCCATGAAAAAGCGACATCCATGTTATTTATAACAGATTCACCCTTAACTTCACATTTTTTAAAACACTATGACCATTATTGAAACATACTGACACAACAAAATCTTTTTCAATCAAGTATTAAACTTCTTTATACACCCTGAGCATCTGGGTGGCTCAGTAGGTTAAGTGTCCAGCTCTTGGCTTTGGCTCAAGCCATGATCTCGTGAGTCAGGGCTACATGCTGGGCTTTGGGGTGGTGGCTTGGAGACTGCTTGGGATTCTCTCTCCAACCCCCAACTCTCTGGCCCTCCCCCACTTGTGCTATTTCTGTCTCTCTCAAAATAAATAAACAAACTTAAAAAAACTGTACAACCGAAACCATTAGTGTCACAAGAGAGTCAATATTCCTTTGTAAGTAAAGGATGAATATGCATATTTTTAGGCATTAAAAACATTTCAGAATTTTGTAGACTTTTCTCTTACATCTATAATCAATATAAAGACCCTGGCTTACAAGTAACAGATAATTTTTATAATATAGTTTCTATCAGAAAGGCATGTAAATTGAGAAGACCTTCATTTTTAACAGGTGTAAGATGTAAATTTAACACAGGAAGGATTACTAAAGTTTTCCACAGAAACAAATGAGAAGCTATTTAATAACTTAATCACTAAAATCACAGATCAAAATAATAAAGCAGAAGGAATTAAACTTAGAAAGACTGTCAAACCTATTTGCTTACTTGGCTTCTCTAAAAAATTTCTAAAACTATAGATACTTTCATCATTATGTAAAATAAAAGAACAATAAGGAGACTAGATCAACATTCTATTTGCAAAACATTATTTTGATAATTTTCCTACAAGTCTTAAGCTAAAAGAAGTTCCAGTAGATAAAGCAGTATTAGTAGACAGATTGGGAAATCCATTCTAGAGTTTTAAGTAAATAATACATCATATGTGTATATGCTACATACATACATACATGCGTGTGTGTGTGTGTGTGAAGAGAGAGAGAAGGAGAGAGGAGGAAAGGGAGTGAGAGAGAGAGAGTCTGAGTGAGCACATTCCTAAGTCTTGAATCAGGATAAAATATGGAAGGGAACCTTGGTGGCTCAGTTGGTTAAGCATCTGACTCTTGATTTTGGCTCAGGTCATAATACTGTGGTCCTGGGATTCAGCCCTGCATCAGGCTCCATGCTTAGTGTGGAAGCTGCTTGAGATTCTCTCTCTCTCTGTCCCTCTGCCCTTCTCTGCTCATGCTATCTCTCTCAGTTAAAATTCTTTTTAAATTTAAAAACAAGAAATAAAATATGGAATTAGCAAAGATTTAAAGAAAGGAAACAAAGCAGAGGCCTAAAGCACAGAAAAGATTTCACTGCACAAATTTCTTGCATGCAAGTATACTCTTCAAGAGTTTTTATTTATGTGAAGAATATGTAAACTTATGCATTCACTTTTGCTAACTGAGCAAGATTCCCTTGAGCCACATTTCAGCCTTTCCTTGGAGGCATGTGACTTGGTTCTCCCAGTATGCTTTCAGTATGGTTCCTTTTAATGGAGATTTATGCCCTGATTACTCTCTTATCATATGTTCTTGCATGGAAGAAGCACATGCTTTTTAATCACCTTTACTGTTTTTAATAACAGTGTACATCTGAGGCTGATGTAACATTGTGCATCAAATATAACTATACTTCTAAATTGATAATAGATACATATATTTCAGATGGATAATTAACCCTAATCCAGGCTCCTTTGCATGCTCTCCAAACAAGTTAGAAAACAGCAAATGCTGGGGTATCTGAATGGCTCAGTCAGTTAAATGTCAGACTTCAGCTCAGATCATGACCTCACTGCTTGTGAGTTTGAGCCCCGTATCGGGCTCTGTGCTGACAGCTCAGAACCTGGAGCCTGCTTCTGATTCTGGGTCTCCCTCCCTCTCTCTCTCAAAAATAAATAAACATTAAACAAAAATTTTTTAAAAAGAAAACAAAAAGAAAATAGCAAATGCGACTGGTATAGCTATTATCAAAACTTTAGGAATTGTTAAATTTAACTAATGATATTCATTTATGGTACATAATTATAAATATAGACTATATAACTGCACATGTTAAACTTTATTTTTCTATCGTATTTCATTAGTCATAAGAGACATTAATGATTACTTAAATCAGGTTTTTGCCTGGAAGCAGAAATTCTGGGACCAATATTATCCTCATAAAGACTAAATTCAATAAAAAGAAAAATCCTTCATAAATAATTATCATTGCTTTCCCCTCTTCACTCAATATCTAGACAGACAAAGAGTAAAAGAATAATTATATGTGTACTTTTTGGGGGGAATATAGTTTGTATAGGCTCCTAAATCTACTACTCCACTTGTATTTGACATTTGTGCCAGTCAACAGATATATTAGCCAACTGTCACTCAGTCTATAACAGGGAAAAAAGTAACTGTTTAGGGCTGACAGAAGAATTTCTGAGTCATCTGCAAATCTGGGCTAAATAACCGGGCTAAAGAACTAAGCTGAAATCAGGGCCCTGAAACCAGGATGCTAAATCACACTGCCCAAAGAGGCAACGATTCACTCTTCACAATGTTATGTTTTAATATACTTACGATAGCCACATTTTTTACAGCCTGCTCGGACACTGTCCTTGTTGCAACCTGAAATATAATCGGATAACATTTTAGCAGACATATACAAGGTAGAAACATAAGAATTCCATCCCATGAAAAAGCTAAGAAATCATCTGTTGTATAATTTCTTAAAAAAAAATATTCTTTACCGAGTTTACTAACACTATTCAATTGTTATGATTACTAGGAATATCCGGAAACACCAATTTACTCTAATTATTTTCTTTGACAACATTTCAAGAGTAATTCCAGAATATATTTTTCTCTAATTTAACAGAAAGGGAGTGTCATAGTCAAGGGCTTAAACATCCCCAAGAATTCGATAACACTGAGAAATTCCAGAGTACTTCAGCCTGTCCCTCAAATGTAAAATAATTAACTATATATCTGTACACAAATATATGTGTATATATATTCCCTATATACTATTACATATACTAGTATATTTATTATATATATGAGTTACTAAAATAGGTGTGTATGTGTATATATACATGAATATTTGGGATAACAAATGATTTTCTGCTCTCCCTTAGAAGAAAAACAAACTGACTTTCTTAAAGGGATTGGTAAAAATTCAGAAAAAACTTTAATTGCTAAGTATTATAAGAAACATCTGAATGCAGCACTCAACTTCTGACAAGAAAAAACTACCAGTCATAATCAGTCTGATCAATGTTTAGAAGTATTTATAGTATTTCTGTATAATTAGTGGTGCATGCAATGTACTGTAATGAGGATATAAATAACAGAAGAAATAAGTTAAAATTGATTTTTTGCAATAAAATACACATAAAATTTATCACCTTAACCATTTTAAAGTATATAATTTAGTGGCATTAAGAACATTCATAATGTACAACCATCATCACTATTTCCAAAAATTTCTTCATCATCCCAAACACTAACTGTTCCCATTAAACAACAGCTGCCTACTCCTCCTTCCCTCTAGCCCAAGGTAATCTCTAATCTATTTTCTGCCTCTATAAATTTAACTGTTCTAGAAATCTCATTTAAGTAGAATGATACAATATTTTTCCTTTTGTATATAACTTATTTTACTTAGTAGAATGTTTTCAAGATCATCCATATTATAGCACATATCAGAATATCATTCCTTCTTATGGTTGAATTATATATATGTGTACACACACACACAGTTGAAATTACTTTAAACCTCCAATAAGAGCTTCTACCAGCCAGAGGGCCAAGAAAGAATTGCTCTATTATCTTAATGAATGGCATATAACTCCTAAATCTTTCATATGGAGATATAATCCAAATTTACTAATAAACTAAAATATATATGGTGCAAATATAAAACAGTGCAACTTTTAAAGAAAGATGTTTTGAACTGTTTCCTTACTTTTATGAAGTCAAAACATCAGTCATTTTTTCCTAATCCCAATCTTTAAAATATACATTAAGTTGTTCTAGTAAAATACAGTCAGGTCTGCTATAATGCTTGCTTTAAAAAGATAAATTTGTTACAATGCAGGTAATATAAGAGAGCACAATTTGAGCATAATGTGACTTTTGTCCAAGAAAAACACTCCATGAATGTAGAAAGTGGTATCCAGTTGCTCTGAGACTCATAGGAATACACAAAACACACACACAAGGACATAGCCCAAACCCTTCCTCGTGACCTGGGTTCAGCATGGGTGCCGGGAGCAGCGCCCATCCACACTGGTAAGGTAACTTGGATCCGACTTCATGTCATCCTCTTCCTACCATTACCTCAAAACAGTTCACAGGCTTCAATTCTTATGAACTCCATTTCCACAGCAAACTTCAGGGCTTTTATTACTATACTAATAGTATACAAATACTATTAATTGTAGTATTTATGTGCCTTTTAACCAATTAACATGTGGAAAACTGTGCTGTTTTTATTAGGCTTCTATAATTTTTTATGTATCACTGATGAAGTTATGAGTGTTGTGCCCCAATCTCTTGTTTTCTCACAAACCTTGTGGATTTTATTGCATAGAGGGGGAACACATATGCTGCACTGTACCAGAACTATGGACTAAAACTAGATTAATAATAAAATCTGGGTCTCTTTCATTATGAAATAATTGCCTGTTGGAAAGAAAGCTCAGAGAATCCAGGTCAATGTTAAGTTTGCTTCCATAGAAACCATAGATGCTGAATAACACAAAACAAAACTGTTCTAAATGCACCATTACCATTCCTACAACAAACTAAAGATGTTGTAATGGACAGATCTGAAATGATCTCATCTCAGCCTTTATGAGAGATTAATTTATTTATGACTAATTCTATCTCATATTTTTAGAATGAGTTCAAAATACAAAACTTTTTTCAGGGAAGGTCATCTCCTTTAACAAAGTTTTAACTTTTACATAAAAGGGAAATGAAAGAATTCTAAATAAAATTAACTCCATATCAACTATGGTTTCACCAGTTTTTAGTTAAATTAAAATTTCATGCTTAATTTGTCTATAATTTTCATGACTGCTGGGCCAATTGAATGCTTCTACCTAAGACACTGAGTCTGATACCTCTGACAAGATATCTGGGACAAGTAACACAATGAAGTGGGGACAGTTCATTCATTCTCCTGTCAAGATCCAGTTTCTAGTGGCAGTGAGGTCACAGAGAGCAGCAGTCCTAACCAGGTCTGGGACTGTGCAGGATCCTGGCTATGAGTGCCCTTGGTCTTGTCTATTTTCCAATCCTTGTTATCTAGCCTTTGCTTAGATTCTGTGAGCTCCTTGATATCTCTTCCTTTCTGCTTCAATTAACTAGTCAGTTTCCATTATTTGGAACAAGAACTCTGCTGATCACAATGGTGCTCCAGATTCATGTCCAAATGAATAGCAAGGTGTATGAAAGGCCCTTATTACTTCAATTAGAAGTTATCCATCTCCCCATCTTAGGTTCTCATACTGTTCTTTGTTCCATTCCTCTTTAAAGTTTGCTAACGCTGTTCAGAGTGATAGAGCCTGGCTCCCTCAAAATGTTGCTATGTAATTATGACCTACAATCCCAAGACCACTGAATAAAATCTTATAAAATTTCCTACATAAAAAATTGACAAATGTCACCAAAAACAAACTCAAAAGCTATAAGAAAATAGAGCAAGAAATACTGGAAACTCATAGCACCAATAAAGGGTAATTATCCTTACTATATAAAATCCAGAAAATCATTACAAAAAAGACCAAGAACCAACCGGGGGAAAAAAAAAAAACAAACCCACTCAGCCAAGGAGCTGAAAAGAGAGCTCACAGAAACAGAAACAAGTGGAAAACATGGAGATCCTCAGCCTTATTCATAATACATGAAATGTACACTAAAATCTATACTAAGATTGTATTTTCACTTATCGGAGTAGCAAAGACTAAAAGAGTTGAAGAGAGTTTGGGGGAGACACACTCTAATACAGTAATGAATAGTACCACCTCTATGGAGAGCAAGCTGACTATAAATGTATATACTACTTTGACCTAGCACTTGCACACTGGGGAATTAATCTTAATTTACTTGCACAAGTACATACTGACTTATGTACAAAGTTACTCACTACAGCATCATTTGTAATAGTAAATCAGTAGAAATAATTTTGACATAAATTATGGTTAGTCTTTATTTAATGATATCTGATGATTTCTAAGATATAGAGAAAAATGCAAGGTATAGAACAGTGCTTATGGTACGCTGTCATTTGCATGAAAGGAGATTAGATATAGATAAAATACCGACTATATATAGACTTTATTAACAGATAAACAGAGATATGCAAAAAATATCTCTGTAAGGACATATATTAGTGACCTAGAAAATGGAGAACGGCCTCCAGGGGTAGAAAAGGGTAAGAAATATGTCACTATACACCTTCTGATGATACCTGAAACATGTGAGGGTGCCTAGGAGTCTCAGTCAATTAAGCATCTGATTTCTGCTCAGATGATGATCTCATGGTTCATGAGTCTGGGCCCCACAATGGGCTCTGTGCTGATGGTTCAGAACCTAGAGCCTGCTTCTGATTCTGTGTCTCCCTCTCTGCCCCTCAAAGTGTGCCCACTCACACTTTGTCTCTCTCTCTCTCTCAAAAATAAATAAACATTAATACATTTTTAAAAAATCTGAAACATGTGGATGGATTACCCTCCCCAAAACCAAACCAAAGACCTCCCTTGAACAAACCCAACGCTAATAAGAGATGACGTTGTGCAAGTATTCTTTGACAAAGGCAATGACAGCATCTGTAAATTCTTCAGGGAAGCTACATTACAAATTTACAATAAAACTTAATTAACTGATGGTTTTAGAAACAAATTTTAGAGGTCTTTATTTCTTCATTCGTTAAATACTAGCAAAGACTTACTCTGGAACTAGAAAACTGTCAAACAACTTGAATGGTGGGGAAGGGTATGGCTAACTGGCCTTTTACCTCCCAGTGACTTATAGGAGTGGAGAATGCCAATTTCTCTAGATTCCAGAACATGCCAGACAATTCTCCACACATTTCACTGCTAGGCATGGTGCAGATTCCCTAGTAGTCCTCAACAAATGCTTGCTGCTTTGAGGTCAGAAACTTAAGAAAATATTTCAGCACTTGGGAATCAAGAACTTCTGTTGCTCCCAGTTGCAAGTTATGAAACTAAACAGTGTCTGCAGTATTACTGGCTCATCGGAGAAATGATAGGCAGTGGAAGAACAGGAATAAGAGTTAGAAGGATAACTGAAATAAAAATAATGATTATTTAGGCAAGGGAAGGGAAAAATGACAAAGAAAGAAGGGACCTTTCTAGGGTGATGGAAATATTTAAAATCTTGATGTGTGTGTGTGTGGATGTGTGCGTGTGCGTGTATATATATATGTGTGTGTGTGTGTATATATATAATATATATAATTCTTCAAGCTATGCATTTGTAATGTGCATTCTTTTTCAACATGTAAATTACACCTTAGTACAGCAGTTAGCATAAAGAGAAAAACAGTCTGTGAAGAAGGAAAAGAGGGAGGTTAGAGAAGACTAAGAACCAGGGACAAGATCAGAGGATGAAAATATGAGCATGTAAGCAAAAGGGACGGTAGTATCCCCAGCAGATGCCTCTGCTTATTCAGTGGTCCCCAGAGGTATGGCAAGACATCCTATTGGCCTAAATTTATTTTGTTTAAATTTCACATCACCTATATTTCCAAGTCAACAATTTAGTTGCTGGGAACTTTAACAGTAATGTTTGGAATTTAATATTATATTTTCCTGTCTATTTTAGATTTGCGGAAACCTGTCAAAGTTTTCTTTACATTAAAATATTTTCTATAAGTATTTAAATTTCAAAGTTTTCTTTTAAAAATTTAAAACTGAAATTTAAGTTTTCTTTTATTAATTAGCAATTACAATCACTTCTGTCCATTCTTTTCATTTTTAATTATATAGATTCAATTAAATTAGATTAGTTCCTTTTAAGCTAACACTTTAAGTTTTATATTTAGTTACTCTATTATAGTTTTATCATAATTTGGGTACCCTTAAAGATAACTTCAATTTATTATGCTTTTAAAATCCAAATTGTAGCCAGATTTTATATACCATATAGATACAAATGTCCATATATGTATTCTGCTAAAATTGAATGCAAAGTAAAACTCTAAATACTTAAACTTCTCTGCTGCTTTACGAGTTCATAGATATAATCCTTTTTTGGGGATCCTCAAATATTTTATTTTAATTCTCTGTGAATTAAAAAAAAATAGGTTAAAGGAGATCCTTGATGGATCTCCTGAGCCTGAGTGGCTCAGTCAGTTAAGTGTCTAACCTGTGACTTCAGCTCAGATCATGATCTCATGGCCCCCGTTGGGCTCCACACTGATAGCGTGGAGCCTGCCTGGGATTCTGTCCCTCTCTCTCTCTCTGCCCCACTCATTCTCTCTCCCTCTCTTCTTCTCTCCCCCCCAAAATAAATAAATAAAATTAAAAAAAAAAAGAAGATCCTTGAGGTAAACACTTTGAAAGAGCAGATGTCCTCACCTTTAGTTAAAAATGGCTTCACAATCATTTGATCCTCAAAAGTCGAGATAAAAGTAAATCAAAGAATTGCTTATATTAAACGACTGACAGGGGAGGGCCTAGGTGGCTCAGCTGGTTGAGCCTATGACTCTTGATTTAGGCTCAGGGCGTGATTTCTGGGTTATGGGATTGAGTCCTGTGTTGGGATCCATGCTCAGCAAGGAGCCTACCTAAGATTCTTTCTCTCTCTCCCTCTGCCCACCTGTCTCTCTCTCTCTCTCTAAAATAAAAATAAATAAGCTACTGACATGAAAGAGCTAGCATTTAAGTCAATGTATAAAATGCTTTTATCCACTTGCCTTAAAATATAAATAACCCATGAAGGAAAAAAAAAGGTATAGGTATTACCAGTTTAAGAAGAGACATGGAAATGTGAATTAACTAATGAAACAGAATCACAATTATTGTTTAGTCTGTCAACTTTAGTACTAGATTCTGCTCGGCAACAATTCTAGTGATCAACCTTCAAAATTATTATTTAATTATTATTATTTATTATGGGCTTATCTCCAAAATGAATGTTAGAGAAGCTATAAATAAAGTCCCTATACTAAAGGAAACTGCAATATACTAGGTTATCTAGGACCATGTACCCACAGCTATAATACATGGTAGAACATGCCACCATAAAAAACACAGAGCTCTCCTACTAAGCAGGAAGAACTGAGAGATCAGGAAAGCTTCCCACAGGTACCTATCGACAGTAAAGGAGAAACAGTGGTAACAAAAGCACATAGGCAGAATGGTACAGGAGAGGTTCTGGGAATAGTTGGCCAAGTCAGAAGATTGTAGAATGCCTGAGAGGAAGGGTGGGAGGAAAGAGTAGCAAGAGTGATTTCTCCATGCTTAGGAATATGTACTTCACTCCAGCAGAGATGGGGAGTTCTGGCATCCCAACAGTTTAAGAGGGAGAGAAAGCTTGGTCATCAACCCCTTCATTATAGAACCAAGAACAATGAGCCTTGGAAGGTTAAGCTGCTTGAAGAAAAACACAAAATTCACAATTGGAGTCAAGAACTAAATACTTGCCCTCTAGGAATGACATGATCAGATATATGGTTTAGGAAAATTATCTCAGCAGCAATGTGCAGCACAGACTAGAGAGAAAATAAGTTATGTGCAGTACAGTTTTAGAAGTGAAGAGAAATTGGATGCACTGTAATTCAGAATTCTTCTCTTATTAAGGTGTTATAGTAATGTGTTTTCAAAATCTCACTCACTTTGATATGCCAAATGTATTGTTAATATGGCTACAGAAAATTCCCCATCTTGGCTATACAGATTTTACTGAATGAGAGAAAAAGAGTTTTTATGGCACCCACATCAGTAACATACGTTGCCCCTTGAGCCAGGTCAACTCTTCACAGAGAATGGTGTATCATTAACATGAATGTCAGAACCAGTTTCAACAAGTGTGAGTAGGAAAAGAAATGTTTAAAAGAAAGTAAACTTCACTGGAACCTGTATTTAAATGTTATTTTTAAAATGACGACTAAGAGTCTATGATTTCCCTGAGAAAGTGCACATTTCATTGTGTTGCCTACATCATGGTGTACGCTTACACTTAATGCTGTGGAAAAACAGCTGAAACAGGTGACCATAAAATAGAAGAGACTAATTTTCATTTGTGGAAAGCAGTCTCATCACTTTAGAGTCATATCCTATAATAATCACTAGCAAGACCACCTAGGAAATGCCATGCTGAATCCATATGAGCATTATACCTAAAAATAAAAGAGAGTAACATAATACCTGTCCTCGAGTCTTCTTTTTCTTTAATACACTATCTAGATCGATCATTCAAGAAATTACCCTAACATTTTCTGTATTCTATATTTTCTGATGGTACTTGCATTGTGCTCTTACAGTGCTGTCATGCCTATTATCTCAATTTTTGCTGGGCTTAAACAGTTTATCCATGTCTTGCTATCAAGCTTAATGACACAATTTAAGATTATTACACTTTGGAGCATTACTATGAATTGGCAGAAAGTTAACCTGTCTGTAACAATTCAATAAGGACTTTTAAAAAATCATTTTTTTCCTTTCTTAAGTAGCCCATTTTCATAACCAGACTTAAGTTTTATGAGGACACAAGCTGTGATCCTGTGTCCCCTTAAGTGTCTATTCCATGTGGGTGCTCAACATGCTTGCTCAGGTAATAAAACCAGCAGTGACAGCGGGTCAACTCTAGATGTAGCCGTGCTGTGCAAAGATCACCAGGGCTGATTTAAAGTATCAGGATGCCTAGACAAGCTACTGGGCAGACTGGCCTTTCTCTGCTAGCTCCTTACATGTTGATATTTTCCAGGCTTCAGCCACAGAGCTTCCCTCCACACCCTATACTGCTAACACAGCCAGTGACAATGGTCTTAACTCCTACTCCGTGTGGGGATGCCACTCTGGCTTCTTTTCTAAGCTACAAATGTTATCTCTTATTGCCTATTAGATATTTCCATTTGTATGCCTGACTACACCTCAACCTAAACTCCAAACTGCAATTATCATCATCCCCCTAAAACCTGCTCCTACTCAGGTGCTGCCTATATTAGTAAAGAGCCCCACCCAACTGCCTAAGAGGAAAACCCAAGTATATCTCACTTCTTGTCTTACCTACCTACACTTAATCAATCACTGATTAGTGATTCTACCAGCAAAAATGTGTCTCCAATCTAAGGGGCTTCTCTCTCTTCCAAGACCATATGTGAGGCATCATCATGACTTACTAGAAACTACTACTAATTGGTGACTTTAACTCCAAACTAGCATCCTTTCAATTCATTGTGCAGCCAGAAAGATCCTTCCAAAATATGAACCTGTTTAAAAATGCTTAAATGACTACCCATGATCCCTGGGAAAATAACCAAACTCTCTGTTCATGGCTTCCAAGGTCCTTTAAGAGCTGGAAACCACCTTGCAAATTATACTACATGGCAGGATGAGTAAGTGCATGAGGACTAGAAGAGCCAGACTGCCCTGTCCCTTACAAGATACCCCTGAACAAGGAAGTCACTTGATTTCTTTGTCCCTCAGTATCCTCATCTATAAAATGGAAATATACTTATTTCACACTATGGACTTGAATGTTAAATACGATAAAATACAATGGTTTGACCAGTGTGTGACATATCTGATACATACTAAATGCTATTGACACATCTGATACATCAGTAAATATTAGCTACTGTTATTAATTCTCTAGTTAATTTCTCACTTCTCTTCCATCTATTGGGAGCAACTTTTATTTCCTCTTCATTTACATATCCCTCTGGCTGCAGCTTCCCATCCCACCAATCCAACCATCCTGGAGTCCTTTAGGACTTATCCTAAAGGCCACGTACTCTGTAAAGCCCTTCTGTTTCCCCTTAGGTATCCTTAAAACGTGCTCCTGAAAGCTCTAGTTTTCCTGCCATGCATTTGTCTGACTTTCTGGTACTTCCTCCCCATTGCTAAAATCTTCTTATTTTATTTTATTTTTTATTTTTGAGAGACAGAGAGAGACAGCATGAGCAGGGGAGGGTCAGAGAGAGAGGGAGACACAGAATCAGAAGCAGGCTCCAGGCTCTGAGCTGTCAGTACAGAGCCCTACGCGGGGCTGGAACCCACAAACAGCGAGATCATGACCTGAACTGATGCCGGACGCTTAATCGACTGAGCCACCCAGGCGCCTCTCCATTGCTAAATTCTAAGTTCTGTGTGAGGAGCAACTGTCTGCTCACCACTGTTCCCAATGCCTAGCATATTGGCTAAGCACGCCCTTAATAGATAGACATGGTTCTGTGGATGAATGGATGTATCTTTCCTCTCTCACAATCCCATTTCCTCCCCAAACTGTAGCGGTTACAAAAGTGCGATATTCCTCTAACTGCTCTCCGTGAAATCCAGTTCAGGAAAGGCTGCCACCCAACAAACGCGGTCAGATAATACTGGGAAGGGCAGCTTAAAACAAAGTTAGAGCTTCTGAACCACAGCACTTCTCTGAGCCTTTCACACACTCAAGTGCCCTGTGAACCTCCACGTTGTGTGTGTTTGAGGGGCTGGAGTGGGGGTATAATTGTCAAACTATCTCCTAGACCCGTGTTCTTCCGAACACGCCGTCGCAGAGCTGATTTAAAGGACTTGCCCTCCCGGACTAGACTTCCAACTAAGCGGGTAGTTGTGGACGGGAAATCTTTGAAGTACTTATTTCGTAGGGTGCACTGTTTTTAGGACGGTACTCTTTGGATACAGAACCTGCGCGCTGGAAGAAACCACAAACATCAAGGAACAAATCTTCTTTTCCAAATTCAGCAAATGAGGCCCAGAGGGGGTAAGAGCGACTGGCCCACGGCCACACAGAACTCCATACAACAGGAAAGGAGAAGAGAACCGCGGATGCCAATTTCGTCCCCGAAATTCCACTACCAACAGTGCCTCTGGCTCCAGGGGTCCGTCAACGGTTTGCACCTCAATTCTGTTTTCGAACCATCCCAAAGTTAGGTCAGTTTTTCTCGGCTATCCCCTAGGCCTACAATTACTGCCCCTCCTCCCCCTACCACACACTTTCCCTGTAATCCTTCCAGCGCAGCTGGAGCTTGGCTGGGGCGGAGGAGCCAGCGTCTGTCTTACTTTTTTCCTTCAGAGATTATATCTGGAGTGTAAACTTTTTCATGTAGAGGAAACGAACCTGTTCATTTTAACGCCTCCGCCTAAATCCCCATGGACACTACTCCCTGGCCCCGCGCACCACAACCTACCCTACCCGCTCCCTTCCTCGCCTAGACCCAGGGGCCCTGTGGCCGGTCTTCACCTGGGACTGCCATGGCTCTGGTAAGAGGGGTCGCAGGAGCCGTAGGCTTTCGAGAGTGCCCTCGCCTCCAGCCTGGCGCGAGGACCACAAACGGCGAAGTTGGCCTCTTCCTCCTACCAGCGCCGCCGGACTTCCCTTGCCAGTCGGGGAAGGCCTCTGGCGGTAGCGGAACTAAGTAACGTTGATGCAGTTTCCGGGGGAGTCATATTACAAAACCACATGGTCCAAACCATTGCTGCCAGCCCCGGGGGTGGGGTGAGTGTAACCTGCACACGCGTGTACTCATGTAAACAACACCAACATTTATATATTGTTTTTTAAAAATTGTAACACAAACTAAGTTAATTTGTAGGTGCTTAATAATAATTTTTCGTTTCCTGGAGGCCATTGGAACCCCCCTTCTCCGGATTAGCGGTGCTCAGGCCCAGGAGCAACATGGCGGCGTCCGTGAGGGACTAGTTTTGGGAAAAGGTAGTGCTTGGTGCCGCTCGCTTGGGGACATTGACAAACTGGAGCTTTCCGCGACCACCCGATTGAACGAAGCGTGTTTTGATAGGTGCACTGCTTTAGTGATCGGCCCTCCGTTTTCATTCCCTAGTAGGAGCGGAGCCCTGAGCACTGAGCAGGATGAGCAACATCTACATCCAGGAGCCTCCCACGAACGGGAAGGTGAGAGCATCAACCAGGGTACCTGGGCTCCCCAAAGTGATACCTCACCCATTAAGGGAGTTCTGGGGCGTTAGTATTGGAAAAAATCATAAAATGTCTTGTCCCTTACTCCTGCCTCTGGACAAGATTGCATCAAAAACCATCTATTGATACCTCTCAGCAAATACTTTGAGAAAGTCCTCAAATGGAGATTTCCCCCAGTGTCTGGCCCCATTTCTTGCTTCAGCCTAACACATGTAAGCGTTTTCTAGGGCCTTAGGTAGAAACATAATTATATTTAAAATTGTGACTTTTTCCCCTTAATTTGTAAATCGCTCTTTTTCCATTCATTCTGCAATCATTTATTGAATGCCTGCTAGTCACCAGGCACTGTGCTAGGTGCTGGAGACACAAAGATAGATGGATAAGGTCTAGTTGTTGCCCTGGAAGAGCGTATGGGATGCAGGCAGTAGACATGCTTATCAAGAGAGGAGTCTAGTGCTAGGATAGTACTGAAAAGAGAAAGAAAAGAAAAGTTTCATGGGATGTATCTTTTGAGCTGGTCTTAAAACATGAGAGTAGAGAATGAGAAATGTTCCCACATTAGAATGAGAGAATGATTTCCTGATTGAATGGTCAAGGTATGTCAGTTCCCATCGAAGATTTTTATATGTAGTGTAAGTAATAGAGTAAGTATCACTGGAATTCTTAAACTGAGAGCTAGTCTGTTATCACATATGAAATGCAATGGAGCAGCGAAGTGGAGAAAATAGTGGTACTGAAAGTACTTAGCTGAGGAGTGCCTGGGTGGCTCAGTCGGATAAGCGTCCAACCTGGCTCAGGTCATGATCTGACAGTACATGAGTTGAACCCCACTACAGGCTCGGTGCTGACAACTCAGAGCCTGGAGCCTGCTTCAGATTCTGTGTCTCCCTCTCTCTCTCTCTGCCCCTCCCTTGCCTGTGTTCTGTCTCTGTCTCAAAAATAAATATATGAACATTTTTTAAAAAGTTAAAAAAAATGAAAGTACATAGTTGAATTAGTATAAACTAAATTTATATCAGATACAATTCTGTTGCATGACTGTATCATAATTTATGCACTCATTTGTGAATCAACCTTTTGTAATATAATAAGGCAACTTGAAGACAAAAACACTAATGCTATAATTGATATCCCCCCCAAATTTTAGTGGGCATTTTAAGATGAGCCATTCTTTTAATTCTTTGTTGTTTGAACTTCTCCTTACCCCTCACTTCTATCTCACATTGTTGTGAAAACTCAGAATACTTACTTCTTCATATTTCCAGTTGTTTTTTGAAGATGATATCATCCTCAGTTAATAAACACTGGCAGTGAACAAAAATATTGCCCATCCTGCTAGCAGGCTACTCTGGCCTGCTCAAATATCACTTTAGCTAGTAGAGAAACTTTTCTGTTTTCTCTGTAAATGGCAAACCCTATTTATGTCCTGCATTCCAACATTCCCTACCCTTTACCTTTTCAGTTTTTTTCTGCGTACTTACTAGTTATTGTTCATTGTGTCCTCTCCCTCCCCTTCTCCTCCCCATAGAATGCAAGCACTATGATGGCAGGGACCGGCATCTAGAATGGTGCTTGACACATGGTAGGAGGATTCAAATATATACTGATTGAATGAATGGATGGATGAATTAATACTAAATTTCTCTTAAAGTATTAAGCATCACTGAGTTTGAGGTTATATGCTACTGGTCAAGGGAAGATTTAGTTGCTTTACTCTGGAGGAAGATTTGACATGGTCATAAAGAGGAAAAGATTTAACAAAGATACATGCTTGAACAGGAGATCTTTTATTCAGCAAACATTTATTGAGCAACTAGCACACACCAACCTCTATTCTATGTTTTAGGGACACAAACGAAAGAAAAATCAGCATTGTTCCTATTATCATGGAATCAGTTGAGTGAAATATTCATTCATTAAATAACCGTGCAAATAAGTACATTCAAGCTGTGATAAATACTGTCCTTCTGGGAGCACCTGGGTGGCTCAGTTGATTGTCTGACTCTTGGTTTTGGCTTAGGTCATGATCTCACAGTTGTGAGACTGAGCCCCATGTCAGTCTTTGCACTAAGAGTGGAACTTCCTTGGGATTCTCTTTCACTCTCTCTCTCTCTCTCTCTCTCTCTCTCAAAATAAATAAGCTAAAAAAACATACTGTCCTTCTGAAACAGAATTGGGCTTACAGAGAACATCAAGCACAGCCAAAGTTTCTTTCAAACATAGTTGGGGATTTTTTTTTTCCAGCATAAGACCAAATGAGGACATTGAAGCCTCAAAGTTCTGTACCATAGAGAGCACATGGCAAGAATTGGGGCCTGGAAAGAATTTAAACAGATATAATAATATGTTTGCTCAGTGAATGTTTGTTTAATGCCTATGGTGTCTAATGCTACATTAGGTACTAAAAGGATAAAGAGATATTCAGAATAAATGGGACAAAGTTCCTCCCTTCAAAGAGCATAGTATCAAGTTGGGAAGAAACTGACTTATCATATCAGTGGTTGTCTATTAAGTTGTGCTGTGTTTTGCTGTATCTCTGGCCTCTGAAGATGATGCACAGAGATGTGCCCCTTTATAGAAATGTCCTTATACACTCAAGATGAAATTTCTATGTATTAGGATCACTTAATTTAAATTGCATATTAATATATATTCATTTTTGAGAGAGAGAAAGAGAGCGCATGCGTGTTCACACTCACGTGAGTGAGTAGGGGAGGGGCAGAGAAAGGGAGAGAGAAAATCCTAAGCAGGCCCCATGCCCAGCGCAGAACTCGACATGGAGGTTGATCCTATGGCCCTGGGATCATGACTAGAGCCAAAAAGAAGTCAGACACTTAACCAACTGATCCACCTAGGCACCCCAATAAAATGTTTCTTAAGAATAAACATTTATTGTGGCTCCATGATCTCATGGCTCATGAGTTTGAGCCCTGTGTTGGACTCTGTGCTGTGACAGCTCAGAGCCTAGAGCCTGCTTCTGATACCATGTCTCCCTCTTTCCCTGCCCCTCTTCCACTCATGCTCTGTGTCTCTCAAAAATAAAAAATTTTTTAAAGAAACATTTTATTATCAAAGTATTGCCTTATTTTGGATCTTTAAGAAAAGGAGCCATCAATACCTGACAAAGAACTGATGATCAAAAAATATATATGGAGGAAGGAGCCTTGTGCCTTGTTTTTAAATTCAGTAGCTTGTCAGTGGAAAGATTAAGAAATTCTGGTAATCAAGATATGCATTCTTTTTACTAGGTGTAAGTTGACTATGGCCAAAAAAGTTATAGAAGAATAATAAGTTACAACAATAGTAGCTACCAGTTTTTGAGCATTTACTATTTGTCAGGTAATGTTCTAAGAAGTCTACATGTAATAAACCATTTTGTTCTCACAACAAACCTATAAGGATATTATTGTCCCTATTTTTAGATTAGGAAGTTGAGTCACAAACATGTTAGATATGTCCAAAGTAAAAAACTGCCTTACCCTTTGTAAGTGCAAGGCTCAGTCAGTATTGGAATTTGAGCAGCTGATTCCAGAACCTGTAAAGGGAAGGATGGTGTGCATTAGTTTATTCTATAGAATAGTAGTTTCTAAACCAGTGAGTGCATACTTCAGGGACTGTGCAAAACAATCCATGAGATGCAGAGCAAAGCTACATTCTTCTGCTTGCATTTATCTTTTCCTTTGTTCATTTATATAAAAGAACATATAAATTCAGTTACTCGGTCACTTTTTATATGTCCTGATGTAATTTTTCCTAATGCCTTGCTAAATGGATTTATATTTCATGGTTATCTGGATTAACTAGACCAGCCCTCATAAATTTCATATTGAAAGTAATATTAATAAATTAAACATATGCAAACCATAAGAAAATGGTAGACCTGATGCCTCAACATGGGAAGTATGTAAAAAATTAGAAATTATTATGAAAACTATTTGAAATAGAGATTTCTTTTTATTGTTGTTAATAGTGAGCTTTGTCTTAAGTGTATATTGTGCCTCGACATATTTATCAGTAAGACTATAAAGCCATTGTGATTTTCAAGACATTTAAAACCAAGAGTGTAGAACAGGGAGATGGACGTCTACAAATTGAAAGCAACATTATATTAAGTCAAAGAAGTCAGATACAAAAAGCCACCCATTGTATGATTCCATTTATATGAAATATTCAGTAGGCAACTTCACAGATACAGAAAGTAGATTAGTGTTTGCCAAGGCCTGGGAGTAGGAGGAAATGGGGAGTGACTGCTAAAGGGTTACAGGGCTTCTCTTGGAGGTGATGAAATGTTGTAGAATTAGATTATGGTGATGGTTGCATAAGTCTGGATTATACTAACAAGAGCTTTAAAGGGGTGAATTGTTTGGTATGTGAATTATACGTCTGTAAAGCTGTTATTTTTTTAAAGCCTCATTATACCACTGATGAAGAATAAATGAATTATTTTAAAATACTGTTTTTATGTAATGCTTTGAAATGTTTATCTTCTGTGACTCTTTCAGTACTAGAGTAATATAGTACTACATAAATGTACATATTTGGGTATTATGTGTTCCAATTCCTTATCTCCCTTCTCACTTCCCTTTTCCTCTTCACTAATAGCGGTGCACACTTTGAAAACGTTGGAGATCACTGTATTAGATTTGCAAGGAAGGGAAGACATGTCAAGGTTCCCTTTAACAGTGGCGTTTTATTTCAGGTATACAAGGGGATAATACGTAGGACAGGACATTGTCTTTAAGATTGGAATAGACACCAGTTTTCATGAAAATTAGAAAGTATTACCCACTGGTTTTTTTTTTTTATTTTTTAATGTTTATTTATTTTTTAGAGACAGAGAGACAGAGCATAAGTAGGGGAAGGGCAGAGGGCGAAGGAGACACAGAATCTGAAGCAGGCTCCAGGCTTTGAGCTTTCAGCACAGAGCCCAACATGGGGCTCAAACTCACGAACTGCGAGATCATGGCCTGAGCCGAAGTCGGCTGAACCACCCAGGCACCCTTACCCACTGTTATAGATACAAAAGTGAGGAAGTCATTCAGCCAGTCAGTTTGCATCCCAAACATATACCTCCCAAAAAAATGAGAATCCAGTTGGGTTGATTGGTCATGATAGAGTATTTCTTTTGGGCATAGTTTCATGCTGAGCCAAGTTAGAAGGCCTTAATTTCATGAGCTGGCAGAAAGGAGGCTATGAAAGGGAGAAGGCTATGAAAGGATTCCATTTACTGTAGATTGTTATTTTAAAACATAGCATTTTAGTAATATACAAACCAGAATTAGATTAAGAATGTTTTGTTGTAAATTAGGAATTGCATGATTTTGGATGAGCAAGTAGAGTGTTTGTATATCAAAAGATAATTGTAAAATTGTCTTGTGTCACAATTTCATGGCTTCTTTGTTCTTTAATTTCTTAATTTGCTATACCAGTTTTATTGGAAGAAAAGCTGCAAGAAACTTTCTTAAAGTAGATTTAAATGATTGATTGTTAAATGAGTAAGTTTTTCTTCTTAAGAAAGATATATGCTATTTTGTCTTAAATCCTAAATTATTTCTGAAATTGCTATTTGGAAGATATAAATGTAGGGTACCTGAGAGGCTTAGTCAATTAAGTGTCTGACTTCAGCTCGGTTCATGATCTCCCAGTTCATGAGTTTGAGCCCTGCGGATTCTGTGCTGACAGCTGGGAGCCTGGAGCCTGCTTCAGATTCTGTGTTTGCCTGCTCTCTGCCCCTCCCCCACTCACATTCATTCTCTCTCTCTCTCTCTCTCTCTCTCTCTCAAAAATAAATAAACATTTAAAAAGTGGAAAGATATAAATATATAATGACTTGTACTGAATGAATATTTTTATTGAAGTATAATTAACATACAGTGTTATATTAGTTTCAGGTGAATGGTATAACGATTCAACAATTCTGTACAATTTTCACTGTCATCAAAGTAAATGTACTCTTAATCTCCTTTATCTGTCTCAACCCCTCCTCCCCTCTGACAACCACCAGTTTGTTCTTAGTTTCTAAGAGTCTACAATTTGTCTTTTTTCTTTGTTTGTTTTGTTTCTTAAATTCCACGTAGTGTGAGAACATACGGTATTTGTCTTATTGTGTCTGACTTGTTTCACTTAGCATTATTATAACATCTATGTCCATCCATGTTGCTGCAAATGGCAAGATTTCATTCTTTTTATGGCTGAGTAATATTGTATTGTGTATGTGTGTGATGTATACATATATGGGTGTACACATGCATACACACACACACACACACACACACACACGGTATTCACTTCTTTTTTATCCATTCATCTATGGATGGACATAGATTGTTTGCGTCCATATCTTGGCTATTGTAAATAATGCTGCTAAAAACATAGGGGTGGATATATCTTTTCAAATTAGTGTTTTTATTTTCTTAGGGTAAATACCTAGTAATGGAATTAATCATGTGGTAATTCTATTTTTAATTTTTTAAGTAAGCTCTGTACTGCTTTCCACAGTGGCTGCACCAGTTTGCATTCTCACCAATAGTACATGAGGCTTCCTTTTTCTCCACATCCTTGCCCAATGTTTGTTATTTCTTATCTTTCTGATTCTATTCTGAAAGGTCTAAGGTGATAATTTCATTGTGATTTTGATTTGCATTTCCTTTGTTATGTGCACTGGTAATTGATGTTGAGCTTCATTTCATGTGTCTGTTAGCCATCAGTATGTCTTTGGAAAAATCTTTATTCAGGTCCTCTACCCATTTTTAATCAGGTTGTGTTTTTGGTATTGAGTTGTACAAGTTCTGTATATTTTTTTATATTAATCCCTTATATTAATACCCTTTTTTGGTATTGAGTTGTATAAGTTCTGTATATTTTTTATGTTATCCCTTATCAGATATATCATTTGCAAATATCTTCTCCCATTCATTAGGTTGTCTTTTTGTTTTGCTGATCGTTACCTTTGCTGTGTAGAAACTTTTTATGTTGGTATAATCTCAATAGTTTATTTTTGGTTTTGTTGCTCTTGGCTAAGGAGACATACCTAGAAAAATGTTGTTGATGCCAATGTCAAAGACATTACTGTCTGCCTTTTCTTCTAGGAGTTTTATGGTTTCAAGTTTCACATTTAGGTCTTTAATGCATTTTGAATTTATTTTTATGTATGGTATAAGAAAAGTGGTCCAGTTTCATTCTTTTGCATGTAGCTGTCCTGTTTTTCCAATACCATTTGTTGAACAGACTGCCTTATCTCTGTTCTTTTTTTTTTAGTATAACAAGAAAAAGCCTAGCAAATATTAAAAATTTTAATTTTAAAGTTGAAAATTCATTAATGGATGCTTCATGTTGAGCAGCCATTCAACTGATTATCAACCCAAAATGATAATTAAAATAATGATGTTACATTCTTTCTATAGGTTTTACTGAAAACTACAGCTGGAGATATTGACATAGAGTTGTGGTCAAAAGAAGCTCCCAAAGCTTGCAGAAATTTCATTCAGCTTTGTTTGGAAGGTAAAAGTATATCTTTCCACAACATTAAAGTCTGCTGTTAAATAGTGGTCACAAATGATAGGAATTGGTATCAGTGGACAGAGGATATAAAGATTGTCTTTCAAATAAATCTTTATATCTTTTGCAGAGAAATTTATCTCACCAAATAAAACTTTGATCCTTTCTGATATTCTTTCCTGTTCTGCACTTCTTTCTTTCATCCTTTAAATAAGGGTACTCCCCTAAGATTGCCCCTAGTTCTCCACTGTCTTTGCTCTTCAGTTCCTGCTTCTATCCAAATGACTGTCAGATTTAGAATTCCAGCCATTCCTCTCTTCTTAGCTCTAACTTATGTTTCAAAATGCTTTGTGGACTCTTCTGTTCCAGTATTCTGCTGTCAGCTATAACTAAACCAGACTGCCTTGACTTTCACCTGCATGATTGTGTGATCTTTTACCTGGTCTTTCTCTCTGTCATCCTTAATCTCTTTACCCTTTTGTTTATTCATCTGGTAGTGAATCCTTAGACAGCTTAGCCTTCTAGCATTTCAGCTTTGTTTTTCATTGCACAAAATATGGTTTCAGTTGACTATTATTTTTATTTCCTGAGCAGTTTCTTCCTGTTTCCACTTTCACACATATACTTCTTTCATATCTTCAGTCTCTTTTTTGGAATACTTTTTCTTTCTTTCCTTACTGTTCACAAGTCTACCCACTTTATAATCTCTGTCCAAAATTCTGCTTTCTCCATGAAGCCTTCTATCCAGGATTCTGTGATGTCATTATCAATGTCTCTAGTCTGTTTTTAGACTGAGTCACAATGTGACTATTTTTCTTTCAGTAAACTTTGCAGCATTATACATCTACTTGAGTGTTTTCTCCTTTGGAATATTCCCTTATAGAACTAAACATTCTAAACATTCTTGCAACTTGTTGGCTTTGACAATAATACATTGCATATGGTTTCCAGTATCTCCAATGGTGGCAAATCATTGTCTTTCTAAGTTACACCTGGTTTGTAGAGACAGACAAGGTTAATCAGGTGTCAGAAAACAGCATTTTGAGTCAAAGGCAGAGTATGAAAGATAATACAATATAACCAGTAGGAGGGTACAGCCAGAGTTCTCCAAATAGATAATAATTATACAAATAGATAAATATCAGGGAAAGATTTAATGTATAACAATATCCAGACCTCCCCCCCCCAAAAAAAAGAAAAAAAGAAAGACATCTGTGAAGACCATTATTAATAATTGCTATGGCAGGCAGGAAGGAAATTGAGTCAGACAGGTAGTACAGTCAGAGAAGCCTCAAATAACCATCAACAGAGCCGAGAAACACAGTAGACACAGAAAAGTCAGACTTGTTTCTGGAAAGAAATTTTGAAGACTCAAAAGCTCAAATTTTACAGAGGAAGAGTGAAAGTACAAAAACATTAGAGAGTATGAATGGTAATTAACAATCCATGACCAGGTGAATGGAAGAAACAGAAAACATCTGGATATAATATGACAATGAAGAAGAAATAAGTCCTTAAGTCAGGTCATGATCAAACTTAATTGGAACAACAAAAATTGTTCCCCTCTTTATAAGAAAACAAGGAGAAAAAGAAAAGAATTGAAAAATCATAAGAAGAATAACTAGAGCAATTCTCTTACTTGGACAGGTGTGAGAGAGAATTACTACTGCAAAGGCTAACAAGGAGCCTGAGAAGGCTAACTGAAATGAAGATACTCCCAAATAGAGTCAAGGTTTTAAAAATATAATTTGGAGATCCTCATTTAATTCACTAAATCTGTTATTTAAACAAGTCATGATATATTGAGATCTTGTAACATCTGTTTCAGTATTTTCTTCAAAAAGGGATGGTTTCCAGAATTAAAAAGGAAATAAATAAAAACCAGGAAGGTGGAGCACTGTATCAGGTATGGCAGTTCACAGGGAAATTCTTAGTCCTTCTCCTCCTCCAGCTTTACTGAGGCATTGTAGACAAATAAAAACTGTATATATTTAGGGTGTACAACATGATTCTTTTAAAGGTGTACAAGTGTGATGATTTTATATATGCATACACTGTGTAATGATGATCACAAGTTAAGTAACGTACCCATCACCTCACATAGTTTTGTGAGTGAGTGTGTGTGCGTGTGTGTGTGGTGAGAACACTTGAGATCTTTTTTCTTAGCAAACTGCCAAGTATACAATACAGTATTATTAATTATAATCACCATGTTATGCATTGAATTATTTTTCATTTTATATTTGAAATTATTCATTTTATATTTGAAAATTTATACCTTTTTACCAACATATCTCATTTCTCCCACCTGCCACCACTGGCAACCACGATTTTACTCTCCAATTCTAGGAGTATAACTTTTTTAGACTCCACATACAGAATTTATCATTCTGGTGTCTGGGGGACATTTTTAGTTTTTATGGAAATGAAAGATCTAGAATTACACAGCCTTAATCTTAGATTTCAGGTTTTGTGGAATAGTTAGGTGAACATTTAAAAGTGAGTAAAAGTTTTTAAAAATAGATTAAAAGGTAGAAGGAAAGGGAAGCTTGTTGCTTTTGATAATTTTGTTGGTTCCTCTGAAGTATGAGAAAGGAGTAAAATTTTAGGTTGACAAAACAAAGTGGGAAGCAGAAAGAGAAGTAGTTAAGAAAATCAAATTGTTTATGCTTTATATGACTATTAATTTCTTCACTTCTATTTTACCTCAGCTTTACTCTTTCAGATCTATTCTTGGGGTGCCTGGGTGGCTTAGTTGGTTGAGTGTCTGACTCTTGACTTCAGGTGCGTCATGATCCCAGGGTCATAGATTGAGCCCCACATTGGGTTCATGCTGAAGAGAGCTTGCTTAAGATTCTTCTCTTTCCTCTGGCCTCTCTCCTCCACATGTGCTTTCTCTCTCTCTCTCTCTCAAATAATTTTTAAAAAGTTAAAAAAAAATCTATTCTTTATCAGTTATCTCTATCCCCTGTCTCTTTTAATAATAATTTAGTGATTCTTTAGAAGTGACCAACGTAAGTATAAATTAAGAGGTTAAAAGAAATATCTTTACAAAACTAAAATATTTGTTTAAAAAGAAAACCAAAGAGGCCAAAATAAATAGGGCAGACAGGCAACAAAAGGAGTTACAAATGAAAAGTTATTAATGATAATATTTGTAAAATTAAACACAAATACAAGATTCTAGAAGAAATACACATAAATCACTTAAAATGCAAATGTAAATTTTAGATAAAGTGTACCCTGATACCCATACATCGTACAGCCAGAAATACAAACTATAATGGCAAATACCAGATCCACAGAGGCTGAATAGGGACTTTATTTCATATTTAATATATATGAAAATGTCTTTCTTCAATAGTGGAGAGAATTCAGAAGATATGGCTACACATATTGAAATGAGAAAATCACTTTCTTCACAATACTTATGTGGATGATACATAAACATTTAAGAAGAAAGTCAAACACTACTGCATGTCGCAAAATCTATTATGCTACATAGTAAACTATAAAGACAACTATAAATGCAGAGTCAGCAGTGATCTGAATAAGTTACATGGAAACAGAAATGGTGGATAAGGAGATTTTTGTGGAAATTTGAACTTTTAACCATGGTAGATTATAAAATTATGGTGTAGAGTAATTATACAAAATTCCTACTCACTTTATATAGTATTATAATTTCATTCACTTATCCAACAAGAGTATAATTAGGAATATAAAAAGGAAAAGCTTAAAGTAAAAAGCCAGTATCACTAAAAGATTTACAGGGAAAAGGAGTAAGATGGGTAATTTTAAAATTGGAAAGCATATCCCCCTCCCACGTCCCCCTTCCCTCACATCTAATAGATTTTTCAGTCTTATTCTAGAGAATTCTTAAGTATGTACCTCTGAGTCGAAGTCACAGTCATGGTTTACTCTTGGGACAATAGTTGCTCCCTCTCACTGCAGCCCTGTCACTTCCTTCCAGTCCATTCTCTGTACTGGGAGTTTTGAGTTATCTTTTGAAAAAGTAGATCTGATAAAAAATGTTGGTTGGTTGCATATTATGGACCTGAAGGATTATTATAATTTTCTGATATAAACTGGGGCATGTTGCATATTTAAATATGTTGAACTTAAGTGAAAATATTAAAGTTTGATCTCACATTTGTGTTGAACTTGAAAATTTATAGAGTCCTCCACATTGTTTTATTTAATCTTCAGAACAAACATGGTAAATTAATTTATAATATTAATTTTATAATGAGAAAATTATACGTACAGTATGTGGATGAAAAATAATGCTGTATTACATTTTTAGAAGTTGCTGAGAAAGTAGATCTTAAAAGTTCTCGTCACAAGAAAAAGGAATTTGTTACTATGTGAGGCAGGTGATGGATGTTAAGTAGACTTATTGTGGTGATCATTTCACAATATATGCAAATATGAATCATTATGTTGTACACCTGAAACCAATGTGATGTTAAATGTCAACTATATCCCAGTTTTTTAAAAGGGGGAAAAAAAGAGGGGCATCTGGGTGGCTCAGTCAGTTAAGCAACCAACTTTTGGTTTTGGTTTTGGGTCAGGTTGTGATCTCACAGTTTTGTGAGTTCAAGCCCCAAATAGGGCTTTGTGCTGGCAGTGCAGAGCCAGCTTGGGATTCTCTCTCTCCTTCTCTCCTGCCCCTCCCTTTTGCATTGTCTCTGTTTCTCTCAAAATAAATAAATAAACTTAAAAAGAATAAAAAGGGGAAAAAAAGAAACTGAGTTTAAGGGTTCCCAGCTAGCAAGCAAAAGCTGACTCAGAACTCCTGAGTGCCGCGTAGAATGTTAGCCTGAGTGAATGGTTACTTAAAGGTATAGGAGAGATACTTTTAGACCTCTTAGTTTTTACAGTTTCTATTTGTAACCAAGGAGCACTTGTTTGCACTGGAGTGCTCTTGCAAACATAGCCCAACAACTTCATGTGAGAAGGGATTGAAAAAATCAGTTGTTCCTCCTTTCTCCTTCTTCCTTTCTATCCTCTAGTTGTTAGATTACAGATTAGATTTTTTAAATATGGATTTTACATCCACTTATATCTTGCAAATGTAAATAATTATGAGGGTGCCTGCAAGCCAGTATATTATAGTACTTTATGAATTGTGATAAACATACTCTTGTTTTGACTCATAAAGTGTCACAGTATCTATGTGATAGGTATTTCATGAATTCTGTCAGTAATTGTTCAGTACATTGCCTGGCCCACAGTAGGCACTTGATTTATATTTGCCATTGAATGACTTATGTTGTGTTCAGGTGCAAGTAGGAAAAGACTCAGTTCAATGTATTTACATAATAAAGACATTCATAATCCTGTTTGACAAGAAAACTGATGTCAGGCAGTTCTGCAGCTCAGTGAAGCTTCAGGAAATTATGCTTTTCCCATCTGCTGTTTTGCGAGCCTTGGTGTATGGCTGAGCTAGGACTACACTCAGTAATTGACTCTACCTCATTCCAGTCTGTTGCTACTTGGTTTTCATTTGTTTTATTTTACAACAATAAAAATAGATTCTACTTATTCAGCACTTCCTTCAGAGCTATATCTAATATTCTACGTAAATTTTCCTCTTGTACTCACCTGATTAGTTAATATAAATTCAAAACCAACTTGAGTGAGATAAAAATAATGTCTTTCCTTCACTGAAGGGATCTTATATAAAAGAGGTGAAATTTACATAACATAAAAGTAATCATTTCAAAGACAATTCAATCATACTTAGTATATTCACAATATTATGCAACCAGCACCTCTGTCTAGTTCCAGAACAGTTTTATGACCCCAAAAGAAAGCTACTCATTAAGCAATCACTTCCACTTCTCCCCTCTCCCCAACCTCCGGCAAGCACCAATCTGTCTTCCATCTCTATGAATTTACCTCTTCTGAATGTTTCATAGAAATTGAATCATACGGCACATGACTTTTTGTGTGTGGCTTCTTTCACACAGCATACTTTTGAGATTCATCTATGCTATAGTATATATCAGTACTTCATTCCCAGAGTATCTTCCTCAGTAATCTTCCACTGTATGTATATATCTCATCTTGTTTATCCATTCACTTATTGATGGACATCTGGGTTGTTTCTCCCTTTTGCAGTGGCAAATGGCACTGGTGTGAACATTCATGTACAAGTTATTTTTTTTTAGTACCTGTTTCCAGTTTGGGGTGTGGATATATTCACAAAAATGAGATTGATGGATAATTCTGTGTTTAAATTTTGTAGAGCCACCAAACTGTGTTCCATAGTGCCTGTATCGTTTTACAGACTAACTCACAGTGTACAAGGCTCCAGTTTCACCACCTCCTCATGAACACTTGTTATTTTCCTTTCCTTTGGATAATAGCCATCCTAGTGGGTGTGATGTGGTATTCGTGGTTTTGATTAGCATTTCCCTAATGACTAATGATACTGAGAATCTTTTCTCATTCATTTTGGCCATTGTTGCTACTTCTTAATACAAACTCCCTGATTCAGTCAAACCCTAATTTTTGCCATTTTGCTCTCACCAACTTCTCTGCTCCCGATTTACCTCACTGAAATGCCATGCTTCTGCGATATGCAACTTCTCTTCCTTGGTGGAGTCTCCCTCATGATTTTAGGTTCCAGATAATAAGTACTATTAGGAGATCATATATGATCTCTCATGTATGTTAATAGCTTCCAAATAGTATATTTATGTATAAACTGTAATACAGAGTTTGAGAGACTCCTAGAGTAAATACAACAAAACTGTCACCTTTTTTTGGTAGAAATTTTGCTGTTTTGAGTAGACCTTTTATAATAAGTAGGGAAGAAAAGGTTTGGGGTTAGGAGCCTATTTAGCAGTGTGGGGGGTGGGAGGATCTTGTGACTCTAATTATATGATAGATACATACTTAATTTTAGACTTTGCTAAATTACTTTAAATTTCTTTCAGCATATTATGACAACACCATTTTTCATAGAGTTGTACCTGGTTTCATAGTCCAAGGGGGAGATCCTACTGGCACAGGGACTGGTGGAGAGTCTATATATGGAGCCCCATTCAAGGTGAGACCAAATTTTTATTGTTATTTATTTGCAAATCTGTTTGGATTCCTTAATTGAAAATGACTATCTCCCTAGTGGAAAAAAGAAAAGCGTTTCACATTCCTGCATAAAATCTGGTGCTGATCACATGTCTGAGAGTATACAGTTTAAGAGCAGCACTTACCCTATCGAGCATTCTTTCTAAGTTATCTTCTTGCTAATTTTTATGCTATTTTGAATTCAGGGAGAGCCAACAGTGGTAGTGAGGAAAATGTGGGTCAGAAAAAAAGACGGGCACCTGGGTGGCTCAGTCAGTTAAGCATCTGACCAGCTCACATCATGATCTCACAGTGGGTTCGGGCCCTACATCGGGCTGTGTGCTGACAGCTCAGATCCTGGAGCCTGCTTCAGATTCTGTGTCTCTCTCACTGTCCCTACCCAGCTTGCGCTCTGTCTCTCTCTCTCAAAAATAAGTAAAAATATTTAAAAAAAAAAAAGAAGAGAAAAGAAAAAAAAACAACATAACATAATTCTTGATAGCTGATGGTATCTGATCTCTGCAACTCTGTAAATGTAAACAGTTTTTAGAACATTTCATGTGCCATTTTATTTTAAAATATTCAATACTATATGGAATTTATGTTAAGTTTCTTAGACTATTACAACAAAATACCACTGACAGCGTGACTTAAACAACAGGGATTTGTTTCTCAAGGTTCTGGGGGCTAAGAAGTACAGATCAACTTGATGCATTCAATTTCTGATAGGTTCTCTTCCTGGCTTGTAAATGCCTCCTCGCTGTGTCTTTAAACGGTAGAGAGAGTGAGCTCTGGTGTCTCCTCCTCTTTTTGTAAGAACATCAGTGCTACTGAATTAGGGCTTCACACTTATGACATCATTTATCCCTTATTATCTCCTCACAGCCTGTCTCTAATACAGTCACATTGGGGGTTACAGATTCAAAGTCTGAATTTTGTGGAGACACAAGTTGGTCCAGTGCAGAATTCATTCTTAAGCGTGCGCAATAGACCCCTGTAGTGTAAAATGTGTTTCACAACAGGAAATCACAAGAGGACAAAAGAGGAATTAACATAAAAAATGTTAGAAAAAAAGTGTACTAATCAAAAACAGGTCCGTGATGGGGCGTCTGGGTAGCTAAGTTGGTTAAGCATCTGACATAGGCTTAGGTCATGATCTTAGGGTTCATGATTTCAAGCCCCGTGTCAGGCTCTGTGCTGACAGCTCAGAGCCTAGAGCCTGCTTCAGATTATTTTTCTCTGTTCCTCCCCACTCATGCTTTTTCTCTCAGAAATGAATAAACATTTTTTAAAATTTTTAAAAATTAAAAAATATAGGTCAGTGATTTATTAACTGCTAACACAGATCTAAAAAGAAAAAGAGTTAATGTCATAGAGTATTAAAATGACAGTGGCTTCAGTAAACACTAAAAGTTGTTTTTTTTTTTTAATTTGATGGGACCAATATCATGTCCTTTGAATGAGTAAACATCATTAGCTCTTAAAAGAGGAGAATTTTTTAAGACATCATGATTATACTAATGAGATAGAGGGTCTGGAGTTTCTTTTAGTTTTTTACTAGGTCACTGTGTGATTCTTGAGAAAAACATTTGAACTGTTTGCTTTAATTTCTCGATGATAATGGCCTTAGAAAATGAGGAATGGATATAATAAAAAAGTCTCAAATGTCATTATAAAACTATTTTGTATTTTACCAAATTGAGATAAGTCCTGATTTTAGAGCTTCCATCTAGTAGGAAGCATTCCATTATTCTGTTATTCATTGTAACAGAATAGCTCTTTTTGATAATTCCTTTCTAAATTGAAGTTTTTGCTTATTATGTTCAAGTAATACAGTTACCTTTTTAAGTTTTTCAGTTAGGTAATTTTTGATAGGGTATACAGAGTTATGACTCTTTGAGTTCAGATCTTTGACAATTATTAAGAAAAATAACTTTCTTTCTGAAAAGAATTGATTATATAACATGGCTATATTATAACAGCCTAGCATTAGGTCTGGAATGAAATTCTGTTACCACAGAGACTAATGTAGGTTATGGAGCCCTCCCATAGCAAGAAATTCACCTCAGAAAGGCTTGCTCTGGCTCTTTGGAAAACTAGCAAATGGGACCAGGGCCAGTTCAGAAAAGATTAAGCAAAGACCTTTAAAAAAACAGTAAAGCACAAAACACAATCATAGTAAATTCCTTGAATTAAAAACCAAGAAGAAAGCAATTGTTTCATGACCTTTAGAATGGGGTTGGGAAGGACAATAGTTGAAGACTGCAGTGATTCAAAGGTAGGTTTTTTTGGAGAAAAAAATAGAAGGTTCTTAAAAG
The DNA here is from genome assembly GCF_006229205.1 of Suricata suricatta. Classification (NCBI taxonomy): domain Eukaryota; kingdom Metazoa; phylum Chordata; class Mammalia; order Carnivora; family Herpestidae; genus Suricata; species Suricata suricatta. The sequence continues at coordinate 45,445,623 of NC_043705.1, forward strand.
TTAGATAACTTTGAGGGATGAGAAGAATAGGGGAATGACTTTGAAATCAATTCCTTTTTGGGTGCCCTTCCTTTGTGTAAATATGGGCAGCATTCCCATAAAATAGGCTAAATTTGTGGTTGTGTATATTTAGAAGATACAGGCTAGTGAGGTCAAGTTGAGTAGCACTGAAGGAATAAATATTGGATTTGCTTATACTTGAAAATCAGTTAAATAAAACTTTAGCAGTTTTGATTTGAAGTTGTATAGAACCTTGTTTACTGAATATGAAGATCTTTATAATGGAGAGATCATTCACTGAACTTTTTTTTTTTATGTTTCAGGATGAATTCCACTCACGGTTACGTTTTAATCGCAGAGGGCTGGTGGCCATGGCAAATGCTGGTCCTCATGATAATGGCAGCCAATTTTTCTTTACACTGGGTCGAGCAGATGAACTTAACAACAAGCACACCATTTTTGGAAAGGTTTGTGTCAGTTATCTTCAGTTTCTATGATACATATGGCCAACTTATCTAGGAGCTGCCCTCATAAAAATATTCCCTAGGGTATTTATTTATTATTTCTAAAACTGATGGAATATATCCCTTTTATAGTAAACTATGAAGGACTATTTGAACTTTATGTGTGTGTGTTTTAAATAAAGTCATTGATTATGACTTTAAAAGTTTCTTTTTCCTAAAACATACCAATGGTATTAGCTACTACATCACTTGACTGATACTGTTTTTACGTTCTTAGAAACCTAGGTATTATCTAGGTCACAGGATTTAGTAGTTTTAAGTTTCCCTTAAAGTTTAAAGTGGAAGTTGTATTAATATTAAAACTTTTTACCTGAAATATTTCTTTAAATAGTACTATTTAATCTTGCTCACATTTAGCGTCATATCAGGGAATATCATTTCCATAGAATTTTGAATGGTTTTCTTTCAAGGAGGATTCTGAGAGTTCAGTTTTCTCACTTTTCTCCTCTAATATATTCCCACATGAGTTAAGTCTTAGGCATGTTACACATCCCTAGTGCATCAGCTCCCTCTGCTGGTTCAGTACCAATGGTTTCCCCACAGCCTTGGCAAAACTGGATTTTTCTGAGGATGAAGAAGAAAAAACAAACTGAGAACAACTGGAAAACTGGTATTATTTTAAAACTCCTGAGAAATGTTGAATGTAAGGACTCATGCTGAAAACATGTAGTACAATATTGTTGCTTAAAACTTAACAACATAGGTTAAGAAATAAACATTGATACCTTTGAACCACTCCAACACAGGTTGTCTGATGTTCAAAGATTTTCCTACCTATTATTAAAAAATAAATAAATAAAAGCATATAATAAAATGAGATTTTGCTTGTCATTGTGTACCACTTTCTACAATTGCTATTATATAACTTTCATACTGGAGACAAAGTATAGCTTAGTGATGAGAACTCAGAAAGGCCATCACTGTCTCTCTGTAACTTCTTTGAATCTTAATGTTCTTATCTAGAGAGTACCTGCTTTTAGGATGTTTATGAGGATTAAACAACATGATGCCTGTTGAGCACTTCCACACGTTCTTACTATTTGCTTGTTCTGCCCAATTCTAAAATCTGTTTATTTTTTTAGTGAAAAGTTGTCATTCAGTAGGAGGTTACTTGGCATTTTATTTTTATTTTTAATGAAAGCTGATATTATATATAGGAACTTTCCTAAAAATGTTGTCAAGGGATTGAACTCCATTTTGCTTTTTCCCTTTAAGATTAAGATGAAGTTGCTTTATTTGCATTATTACTGCATATGCTCCCATATAAAAATATGAAGTTTTCTTTTAGTTATTAAAAAATATTTTCAGAAGTCCTTCTTTATTTCTAAGAATAAATACAGGGGCACCTGGGTGGCTCAGTTGGTTAAATGTCCAACTTCGACTCAAGTCATGATCTCACGGTTTGTGGGTTCAAGCCCCACATCGGGCTCTGTGCTGACAGCTCAGAGCCTAGAGCCTGCTTCAGATTCTGTGTCTTCCCCTCCTCCTCTGTGTCTCTGTCTCTCAAAAATAAATAAATGTTAAAAAAAATGAATATAACTTAAAGAATGAATATAATAGTTTGCAGTTTTCTTATTTGATAGGTTACAGGGGATACAGTGTATAACATGCTACGACTAACAGAAGTCGACATTGATGAGGAAGAAAGACCACGCAATCCACATAAAATCAGAAGTTGTGAGGTAGGAGCATGATTTCTAAATTGGTCATTTAAAAGAGACTGATTATCAGTATTTTTAAACTATTGAATGGAACCTTTATACCAAATCAATAGCACAACTCAGATTTTTTCTGTGTAATTTAAGTGCAATTTCTGATCGAGAATTTTTTTTAAATTGAAACTTTTGACTTCAAGGATGAGACTTGAGCTGATAATCCAATGCATGAAAAGCTTGATTTATAATGGAAAGTTAGAGGGATCAGGCTTGTTTAGTTCAATGAAGCAAGGTCCTTAAGAGCATTTGATTTGGGGTCAAAACCCCTAAGTTTGTCTTGCTTACTACATATTAAGTTTTCTTAAATATTTTTCCCTTTTATAAAATAAAGATAAAATATACTTTACTTAATTGCACATAAGATTACTGAGAGAATCCAATGAGACGATGTACGTGGAAGCACTTTATATAGTACATATATTAGTAGACTTATAATAGTTTTATGTGAGCAAAAGATATAGATACTAATGTCAACATAATTCAACATAATTAAATACTGGTTTTAATGTTTTGTGAAATTTTTAAAAAATGGAATAATGTTTTCAAAATATTTTTTCTTAGGTTTTGTTTAATCCTTTTGATGACATCATTCCCAGAGAAATAAAAAAGCCAAAAAAAGAGAAACCAGAGGAAGAAGTAAAGAAATTGAAGCCCAAAGGCACAAAGTAATCCTAATAGAAACATTTTTCTTCAGATTGAAAAGCTGAAGAATTCATTTAATTCATTTAATTTCCTTTTGTAACAACTGTCTACTAGTGAGGGGGAGACCACTGTGGGCCAGGAAGATATCTGAATTATGAGGTTTTTTTCCTAAATATGCATTTCTTATATTTAAAAACTGTATGTAACTTAAACTTAACCTAAAGAAAGATTGTGTCAGCTGTCTAAATGAAATCTGTATTAATAAATAGATAAATATTTATGATCACTATCACAACTATTTATATAAATGAGTTGAGAATTTTTGAGAGTTTAATAATTTTTTTATTAGTTTTTCAATTAATATATGCTCAGTATAAAGAACTTGAAAATAAAGTATGAAGGATAGAATGACTGGTTACATAATGTTTCACTCCAGTGTTAGAGTAAGTAAGTTTCTGTATTTTGTGAACAGCATTTTTCACATTATTAGTTTTGTCTATTTCATTAAAATAGATATCAGAGAGTTAGAGCTCAACTTAATCTCTTAGTGAACTGCAGCACCCGTATTAGTAGTTTTATTGTGTTCCTAAGTGATAGATTCAGACCGTTCTATGTACAATCCTGCCTAACCCGGTTTATAAGAAGCAAAGTGTGTTATATTTCTGAGCTTCAGCTTCCCCATCTTGTAAAGTGGAGATTTTAATTACAATACCTGGTTGTTGTGATGGTAAAATGAGAAGGGGGATTTGAAAACACCCCGTGGTCTATGGCCACACCACCCTGCACACTGCATCTCACGCCTGCTCTCGTCTGATCGTGGAAGCTAAGCAGGGTCGGGCCTGGTTAGTACTTGAATGGGAAAAGACCCAGTGGTATAGGTATTCAATACATATTTGTTGCTTTCAGTGACATCCTACAATGTAAGTTAAGTTGCTTTTATACGCTGTCAAATATGAGCCACTTTAATAAGTAGATGTTTTGTGGCAAAATAAATTCTTATTTAGAATATATATTTGCTCTCCTATTTCTTGATTCATTTATTTTGACTAGTTTCTCTCTGAGTGAGAGGTCACTGTCACCATATTCAGATACAGTATTCATTACTATTATTGATCTTGGCAACAGCCCCATTGCTCTGTGTTTTTATTTTTAATTCATAGCCAATATCTTAGGGATGACTGGTAGTCATTGATTGCATCTAGGTCTTGAAAGAAAACTTGATGCCAAATCTTTTATTTTTCCAATATTTGAGAGAGAGTTTTAATAACTTATTATGTATCTTCCTTGAGATATCTTTAATTTGAAGCCTCAAAGAAGACATTTTTTACTTCCCAATGGGCTTTTTTTTTAATTAAAATTATTGCCTCTATTTTTTATTTGACAATTTTGTATAACTTTTATCAGTTTTTAAATTTTAAGACCTATTTTGGAAGACAGTAGATTAATTGCTTCCTATTTGTAGTGCTCTTGGGATCATATATTTATTAGTTTTTTAGAAATTTCCACTTTGTTAACCATATTTATAAATATAAAAATGCTGAATTACTTCTGTCTTGCTTGACTTAGCATACTTAATAGTCGTACTCAGGATGGATTTTGGTCATTAGTTTCATCTAATATGTGAATTATCTATGGTCTGAGGCCAGTGTCTTAACATTATCCTGAAAATACAGATCTTTAGTATATTTCTGCTGAATCCTAAGTCATATTGGGTACTGCTGAACAGTCAAAAATATGTTTCTTCTTGTAAATTCTATTCTATTGCTTTGAAAATACAGTACTTATAAGTTTTAATTTTTTCTTAATTTTCTTTCTTTTTTCTTTCCCTTTTTTGATAAGAAATTTTAGTTTACTTTCATTTGGAGAGGAAGCTGAAGAAGAAGAGGAGGAAGTAAATCGAGTCAGTCAGGTACAACTCTAAGTTGCCCTTTGTTCTGAATTATAAAAGTTAGTTTTGTATCTCCTGCTGCATGTGGCAAAATGTTTTTCTTACTACACAGTCAGGAAGTGTTCATCCAACTCACTTGTAAAATGATTTGTTATTAGTAATATTTGCAACTCTTGAGATGATATGCCCTCTTAAAATTGTAATTTTGTGGGGTTTTTTAACTTGTCTTTTTTTTTTAAATCAGTCAGAACTAGAGTCAAAGAATGATTCAACTTTGTGATTCAAATTTTAATTGCTATTTCTTTAAGTGGTTTGCTAAATTATAATGATTATGATCGTTGTTCTAATAAATAGTGATAGACCAAAGGTTTTATATTCATTTTAATATTATCTATATATATTTATTAACGTCATTAATTCTCATCACAGCCCTTTAAGATACATATTATCATTATTCCCATTTTACCCACAAATAAATTAAGGTATAGACAGATTATAATTTTGCTCAGTCACACAACCAGTAAGTAGCTAGAACTGCTATTTGAACCTATGTCTGCATCAGTGTAAGGTACGTGTATTTGGATTATATACTGCCTCCTGGTCTTCGACCCTACCAGTGCTTCCACTAGGCCTTTAAGTATGGTTTTTCCTGAATATCACTTTTATCACAGTACACATTGTGAAACATCTAGGGTGCCTTGCCATTATTTAGGGCAGTGAATCTGTCAAATATACTCCAAGAAAATCATCCCCAAGGGTTTGTACTCCCAAAGATTCTTGTATGTCTTCCCACGGATGATGAAGAAATTATGGAAACTTATTTAGTGAGTCAAATGCGGGAAGGATGGGATGGGGGCAGGAAGGGGAGGGAGGACTGCCTTTGACACAAGCAGTCTGGTACCTTACAGTAATAGTGGAGGGTTGAAATGAAGAGTTTTTAAAAGTAGACAATTCCTGCTTTTACATCCGTTTGTAGAGAAAACCATATTGCCTTTAAATCACTCTTCTGTAAATAGATTACCTTTTTGCAGTGCTTAAAAAGAAAGAAAGAAAAATATTAGTGAAGGATTAGGTTCAAAATTTTATCGTAGTAATTAAGTGTTATGACTTAGTACTGCCTTATTTGCTTAGAAATACTTATCTATTTCTAGCTACCAGTAACTATACCATTGACTTAAAAACACATTATTTTTACCCTTGTTTTTAATTCTTTAACCATATACTTCCCTCATCATAGAGGATGGTTCTGTTAGGCTAATACTGGGTATAACAGTAAGCACACTACTTCTACCTATTGCATTAAGACTGAATTAAAATGGATATGTGTAAAAAATGTTCTGGGGGCACCTGGGTGGCTCAGTCAGTTAAGCATCCAACTTCGGCTCAGGTCAGATCTCACAGTTCATGGGGAAGAGCCCCACATCAGGCTGTCTGCTGTTAGCACAGAGCCCACTTTAGATCCTCTGTCTCGCTCTCCCTCTGCCCCTCCACTGTTCACACACACACACACACACACACACACACACACACACACACCACACACACTCTCTCTCTCTCTCTTTCTCCCCCCCCACACAAAAATAAACATTAAAGAAAAGAATTAAAAAAAGATATGTTCTGGTCATAATTTTGTCTTGCTGTCTTCAGTGTCCTTGAGTAATATATTTGATACCATGGATTCAGCTAATACCTGTATACTAATCTGAACTCTAGGAACACAACCCAATATGATTTCTGGGCTCTTATTCCACATTTTTTATTTTTTTCTCTACTTTAGATGTCAAAATTATATTCATCTTTATGTGAAAACCTCCTTTCTCTAGGTCTATTCAATATCATTCATCACTCTGGCACCCCAGTATCTCTGAAATTATTTCTTTAGATGTCAGGGCACTAGTTTTGCATTATTCATGATTCAAATTTGTGCCTTATTAAAATGAAAGATATATTACATGTCATGATCCTGTGGGTATATTTGTAAATGGACAAAACCACAAATGTGAGATCTGAAATTGCCAGGAGTCCCTTTCACTGATGTTTTCTAAAGATGTCAAGTTTCCTTACAAACCCATGCCTTCCCCCCAATAATACTCCCACTCCTGTTTTTCCTTTTGCCTAGAGTGTGTTCTCCTTCATTTGGCTAATTTTTGTTTTTCCTTTAGGTTTAGCTCCATTATCAACTCTGGACTACCTCCACCACCCTCCCTAACCCACCTACCACCCAGGCTGAATTTAATTTCTTTCCATGGTAATCTGTCTGTGGCCATCAATGCATATATTATATTGTACTGTAGAGATTTATTTTTCTATCTCCTACCTGTGCCAAATATTTATTTTATGTAACCTCTAAAACAGCCATGTGATATAGATATTATTCCTATTTAAGAGAGGAAATCAATACTCAGAAAGGCTGGGTCACTGTGAATGACCATGTAATTAGGAGGTGGTACAATCAGAGTTTTGGTCTTGGGTTTCTATAGCCATTTACTTCTCTAATACGATTTCGAATGCTCAGAAGGTATCTCCTCCCAGCCCAAGCCACGGAGAAGGCTGGTGGGAAATGTCATTGGTGGCACAGCATTCTGGGGTGGAAGGCAGCTCAGTGCAGGTGGCGCCCTGCCCTTGTCTAACTCCCACAGGGTCCTGGACATCAGGCCAAGCAGCCTTGGAGACAAAGCCAGGGTAGGAGAAAGGAGTCCTATCACTCTCTTTGTAGAATTAAATTTCTAGTCTAAAGTAAGTTTAGTTGAATTGACAATACTGGGAGATTAGTTTGAATTTTTTCTATTTGTAACAACAGTATTTGTTACATGTTTAAAGCATATCTTCTGCTGCTGCCTACTATCATTGTATAAAGTAAAACAAAAGGTTTAACTTACACTGCATATAGTGAACTTGAGAAAAGCAATTTGTGTTTGCTACAAGGTTGAAATGTGAAGGAAGACCACCGCAGATAGTGCTGGCTTGGCTTTATGTTTGGTCTCACGCCTGAAAAACACTTCACACAGTGGAAAGACTAAATTCTTTCCTTTTTGCCAAGAAAATCGCAAACCACAGTCCATTATCAAATGACTAGTATAAGCCTAGTATTGTGTCATCGTATTTCTCTCATCTGACTCTGTGCTGTGTGATAAAATTATCAAATGTTTGTTTCTGACCATCACATCGGTATCTCTTAGCTGGCTTACTCTTCTTTTCACCAGCTGCCTACTGGCCATCTCTATTTGAGTATCTTACTAGTAACCTAAGCCCTGGCCAACGTTAGTTCATTATCTTTGTTTCCCAGACTTCTCCCTGTTCTGTGACTTCTTTTTCCACTCCCTGGCATCAGTATCTCCTAAAGAAAAATTTTAGATTCTGATGTTTTTCTTATTTTTTTCCTCAGGAAAACCAGTTTGTTGTACTGTTCTACTGATTTCTCATCCGACATATCTTAGGTCTATTTTTCCTTTTAATTTATTTTGCTACTACCCTCATTTAGGCCTTCTAGCCTGGGCTGCTGCCCTCATCTACAGACTGGTCTCCAAATTTCTTGCTCTTTTTTCTCTTCCAGTCATTACCATTAGGACAGTCTTCCTGAAACCCTGAAACCTCTTTAAGATGTCACAGTTACACTCTGTTAGCTATAGAAATAAAAGATGTGACCCTCCCCTTTACCAACTCTGCCCTTTGGTCTAGTACCTTTTTTTTTTTTAAATGTTTATTTATTTGAGTGAGAGAGGGAGAGAGAGAGCATGCAAGCAATGGAGGGGCAGAGAGAAAGGGAGAGGGGGAGAATTCTAAGAGGCTCTGCACTGTCCAGAGCTCGATGTGGGACTCAATCTCACGAGCAATGAGATCATGACCTGAGCCGAAATCAAGAGTCAGACGCTTAGCTGACTGAACCACCCAGGCGCCCTTGCCTAATACTTCCTAAACTACATGAAAACCACTGGAAAATGAGGTCCAATGCTTTTTTTAAAAATTAAAAATTACATTCCTACACCCCACCTCAGACCTACTGAATCAGAATCTCCAAGAAAGGGGCCTGAGAAGTTGTACTTTTAATGAATTCCCTGGAATTCTTATTAGAGAAATGTAGGAAACTCTATTAGCAGATCTGCACTGTTTGCTGTTCTTTGTAAATGTTTTGTATTTTCCTTTCCCTGTGTCTTTGTTCATGTTCTTTCACCTGCCTGAAGTCCTATCCCATTCTGGGTATCAAAGTCATACTTATTTTCAACACCTAAAATACCATGTTTTCTAAATGTCTTTTCTTAATTGTTTCTTTTTCTGATCTAACCTCTGCCTCTCTTGTGACACTTAACATTTTCCTTTCAATAACATCCATTTTGTTATATTACACAAGAAATATGTAACTACATTCTCACTGTATACTACTTAAACACTATACCCTTTTCTTTCTGCCATAGTAAGTGTGTCGAGTCCTGGGCTGTGGGCTCTTTGATTGTAAACTGGGTCATCTTCGAATGGCAGTAGGCTGAAGTAGAAATAGCATGGATTTGGGATCATCCACATCCATACTGGCACTTCGCTTTCCACTGATACTTTGTGACCTTGGATAACCTAGTCTCTCTGAGCCTTACATCTCCTCCTTGTATCCTGAAAATACTATGAACCTTTTAGAGTTGTGAAATAAGGAGATGGGTAGTCATTACTTTGATACAATATGCAGTCTTGGAAAATGTTTTTCAAAGTCAAATGTCTTAAACAATATACTCTATGTTATAATTTGTATTGTATTCTCAGCAAGCAATAGAATATCATAAGTCTAATATGATTATGATTATTATGCGGATGCTGCTGCCCCCTTGCTAAAGCTGTCTAGAGGGTTGGGCTGGCAACATAGAACACCAACAGTTGGGCTTTCTGAGGTTGGAAGCCTCAGCTCCACATACCTGCCCTAGTGCTCTCCCTGAGCACTCCCACTGGGTCCTAGATAGTAGCCTGAGCAGCCTTCGGGGCACTGGTGGACTCCTGTACATCATGACCCCCAACAACCCATTCTCCACATGTGATTGGCTCTCGGCACACTGTGCAGACTCTGTGGCTTACTGAAGTTAGCTGTTTTGTCTATTTATATAATGGAGACATGAATACGTTTAGCTTGAGAAACTAGAACAACAATAAAAAACTTGTTGAAGGTTGTTGGCTGAGAGGAAAGGAAATTCTCTAAAGGGCATGAGACAAATTCTAGAGCGAATCAAAATGGAAGTTTATTTTATGTATTTTCCTTTTGTACTGTTCTTCAGACTTTGAGAATCGTTCCAATACAGTTTACCTTTGGGATAAAATGAAACCTTGCTAAGAAAAATGAATGCTAGCCTGAATATTGGAAAAGTAGGACCAATAGATAAAAGTAAGACTTACTGGTTTTAAATCTATGTAATAATTAGAACCAAAGTCAAGTAAGTGTCTTTTAAATGACCAAGAACAATTTTCAGTTTCACTGGTTGCATGAAATTAAATATTTCTAGAAGTCTTGAAAATAATTGTTTCATTATTCATTTGCTTATCAAGTTCAATGACTCCACAGTGTGTTAAGCTTTATTCCAGAACCTGTCTAACATCGCAAGTTAATAATTGCCGAAGTCTGAATTGGGGCTTTGGGGCTTTACTTTATGTGAAAGGAGATACAAGATAGAGTCCCCTCTGGTTTATGGATTATCAGTGTGGGGTTACAGACTCCTTCACCCTGCTCATTTATTCATGACAAAGTACCTCTCCCACATGGGTTAGCTTTCCTTCATTATTTATTTCAGTATCTTTCTACTACCTGATAAAATCTCTTTTAGAATAATAGAATTTTATAGCTCAGAGGGATCTAGTCCAACTTCCTTTCTTTATAGATGAGGAAACTGAGACTCTGGCTAAGTGACTTGCCAGACTGACTTCATTTCCTTTTTGATAGGACTGCATGATAGGAGGATGCCATAGTAACGTATCTTGAGTTCCGGAAAGCATACCGTCAGAGCCTCTCATGATATTCTTGTGGACAACATGAGGAAATGTGATCTGGGAGATAGTATAGTCAGATGGGTTTATAGCTGATTGAATACTTCTGCCCAAAGAGTGCTTTGTTGTCAACCTGTCCCTGTTTATTTGAACTAGGAAGTTAAAATGGAATAGGAGTACATGTAAATTCTGTACTTGAACTTAATGTGATCAGCTGAATAGGTATAAGACTTTATAGGCCGTAAGTCCAAGTTGAATTATGAAGAGTAAGGTCTCTGGAATAAGGAATTTAACATTCTTTGCATTTGTAGGGGGATCATATTTGCAGCATTTTGTTCAGTTCGGAACACATTTAAGAGGATACTGACAAACCAGACATATTCAGAGGAAGGGAGGGTCTTGCAGAGGATGGGGTGAAACCAAAAGCCATTGTGCATGGAGGATGCTTGACAAGCTGGATATACTTTGAAGAAGTAAAAACTAAGTGAAAATGTGATCCCAGGCCTCAAACATTTGGAAAGTGTTGTGTTTTTTTAATATTTTTTTTAATGTTTTATTTATTTTTAATACAGAGAGAGACAGAGCATGAGAGGGGGAGGGGCAGAGAGAGAAGGAGACACAGAACTGGAAGCAGGCCCCAGGCTCTGAGCTAGCTGTTAGCACAGAGCCTGACGCCGGGCTCAAACCCACGAACGTGAGATCTGACCTGAGCCGAAGCCGGAGGCCCAACCGACTGAGCCACCCAGGCGCCCCTGGAAAGTTTTTATCTGGAGGATCCCTGCCTTTGTTTTGCTTTCTTAAATAATAGTTTTATTCAGATAGTCTATATTAGTTTAAAGTTTACTCCCGAATCTTTGTGTATAACTTAAAAACAGATGTCAGAAAATATTTTTCATGTGAAAGCTTACAATCAAACAAGCAGTATTCAAGAGGTAAGTTAAGTGGTAGGTCCATTATAAAAGTATCTCAATAGTTAGATTTAAAAATAGTGATTAGAGGCTCCTGGGCAGCTCAGTCAGTTTAAACCTCCGACTTGGGCGCAGGTCATGATCTCGCAGTCTGTGAGTTCGAGCCCTGCGTTGGGGCTCTGCTGACAGCTCAGAGCCTGGAGCCTGTTTCGGATTCTATGTCTCCCTTTCTCTCTGCCCCTCCCCTGCTTGTGCTCTATGTCTCTAGCTGTCAAAAATAAATAAAAGATTTAAAAAAAATTTTTAATAGTGATTAAATTGTGCCACATTCACAATGATACACATAGTATTTCTCTCACTTGCAAGACATGCTAACATTTTTACATCAAATCCCAAGTTATAAAAAAGACTCTTCTCACCCAAAAAAGGTTATATTGATAGACAAATACACCATTTTTTTAAATGAAATAAGAATGTTTTGTCCTATCCTCATTTATTCCGAGAAATTAAAGTTCCCCAGAAGCATGGATCTGGGGATGGTTGCGGCAGGAAGAGGGCTGCCAGGCCATTTGCACAGAGGTTGTCAGAAATGCTGAACAGTCTCATTTACAAACTGTTCTAGTCTTATTAAATTGTATTAAACTTTACTTATCATCCTAGTTGCTAATACTTAACTAATTTTAAAAAGATGTTAATATATTTGTATTCATCTTATATTTCTGCTTTAACTAATTACCATAAATTTAGTGGCTTGAAGCAGAACAGATTTATATGTTACATTTCTGGAGGTCAGGAGTCCAAAACAGGTTTCCCTCAGCTATACTGGGGGTATTGGCAGGGCTGCCTTCCTTCTGGATGCTCTGGGGAGAATCTCTTCCCTTCACTCTTCCATCTTTAGGGCCCATTTGCATTCCTTGGCTTGTGGCCCCTTCCTCCAGCTTCAAAGCCAACAATAACCCAGAGAGTCTTTCTCAAGCTTTATCATCATGGGATGGACTCTCCTGCAACCCTCTTTCACTTGTAAGGACTCTTGTGATCATACTGGATGTACCCTGATAATCCAGGATAATCTCCCCAACTCAAAATCCTTAATTTATCTGCAAAATTCCTTTTGCCATATAAGGTAGCATATTCACATGGTTTAAGGACCAGGATGTGGTCATCTGCAGGGGGCCATTACTATCTCTACCAGTCTCTTTGTATTTAAACTGAACTCTAGGCAGTATACCTAAAAACAGACTTTGCTTATAGTTTGTTTTAATTCTAGAAGGTAGAACTAGGATCAATGGGATGATTAGAAATTGCACGTGGATTTTCCCCTACAATTGGAAAGAGAACTGTCCAAAAAGAGAAGACTAGAAGACATTTAAAAAGGAGTGATGTGATCTGTGTGTGTGTGTGTGTGTGTGTGTGTGTGTGTGTGTTTGTGTGGTTATAATCTTTCAGGTGTTGAGATACCAGCTACCTAGTCAGCACTGATGTCAAGGAGATTCCTGCATTGGGTGTGAGACTAGATTAAGTGGCCTATGAGATCTTTTTTTTTTTTTTTTTTTACTGTCAAGTTCTTCTGGTTCTGTGCTACAGGTCAAAGAATGTGATAGGGTTCTTTTGAGAAACATAATACATGTATATCTGCAGTTCTGTGATTATTTTGAAGGATGTATCATTTTCTGGAAGAAAGGGTGTTTTAAAAATAATATTTTAAAAGCAAGAATTCGCTTCTTATTTATAAAGCCTTAATTTATACTGAAAATTTCAGGAAAATATATCTTTTGCTAGCCACATTACAGTGGTACTAGATTTTATGTAAATTTTTTGACTTGCCCTTTTGGAAGACTTTTATTTCTTCCTCACTTATGATTACATCATATATTTCTTCCTAGAGCATGAAGGGAAAAAGCAAAAGTAGTCATGACTTGCTTAAGGATGATCCCCATCTCAGTTCTGTGCCAGCTGTTGGAAGGTTAGTATGCTGCAAGTGTGATCCCAAATTCTTATTTTCTGACTCAGATATTTTCTTGCTCCCTTTGTGAGAAAATGGTCTGTTCTCTTAAATCCAATTTTTTCCACTCAGACAGAAAACAAAAGCATTTTGGTGATGGAGACAGTAGAGGTTCTAGCACAATAGAGGGAAGCACACTGGCCCCTTAAACTCATCCTGCTATCTATCTCTGTTGAACTACTTAAGTTTAAAATAAGTGCTATGCCAGTCAGAGTGGCTAAAATGAACAAATCAAGAGACTATAGATGCTGGCAAGGATGTAGAGAAACGGGGACCCTCCTACACTGTGGTGGGAATGTAAACTGATACAGCCGCTCTGGAAAACAGTGTGGAGGTTCCTCAAAAAACTATCCATAGAACTCCCTTATGACCCAGCAATAGCACTGCTGGGGAATGTGCCCAAAGGATACAGAAGTGCTGATGCATAGGGGCCCATGTACGCCAATGTTCATAGTGGCACTTTCAACAATAGCCAAATCATGGAAAGAGCCTAAATGTCTATCACCTGATGAGTGGATCAAGAAGATGTGGTATATATACACAATGGAGTACTACATGGCAATGAGAAAGAATGAAATCTGGCCATTTGTAGCAAAGTGGATGGACC